>NC_143052.1:30912272-31063787 GCF_052426305.1 Pelodiscus sinensis | reverse complement strand
GGAGACCTCGGAAGGGCTGTGGCCACTGGCCCAAGAGGCAGATGCCAAAGAGTGGATGCTTGCGGAATTTGAGAGTGCGGAGATCTTGAGTAGTGGACACATGTGTGAGATGGGTTCTAAGTAACAGGGTGCCAGAAAGGCTGAGAGCTGTGGGAGAAAGTTGAAGAACAGTGTCAGGGTACAGGAACACCAAGGAACTGGGTCTCAGGAGGGCTGCAAGGAGCATGAGGGAAAGGAGTGGATAGTTAGGTCAAAGGAATGAGGAGCTTGGCATGGCTGGGGGGTGGAGGTAAAAGTACTGAGGGAAGATAAGTAGAGTTGTAGGATAGTTCAGGAAGCCATGGAGAAAAGAGACATCCAATACCACAGTTCCTAAAAATATCACATATATGTGCTTGACAGAAAAAAATCTGTTGGGCTGAAATTGGTGCATATACTTGCCCTTGTGAACTAAAGCTAGATTTTAATCCCAGGTACAGCCCAGACTTTCCTAAAACGGGTGTTCAGGGAATGTTTGTTTCATTAATAATCATGTTTAGTAACCTCTCCAAAGTTCAGGCTAGGAAAATGACAGGGCTCTAAACTCCTTCTTTACCCAAACTTTACATGGTCAGTTTTCCCTTAAGTACCATAATAATAAATGTCCTAATTCTTTTCATAAGGAAATCTGTAACACAGCCTTAACCATGACATCATGACCAGCTCCCTCAGCTCCAGTGTGCACACTCTAGCTGGTACACAGACTTCTCTGGGCTCCATTTGAAAAGCAACCCTCTAATCTTTGGAAGCTGGCTTTTTGGAATGTTTCCCAGTTAGTTACAAGGCTAAGTATTACTCACTAATAGTAGCTTAGTTGCTGCTATCAGTGCTGTTATTCACTCAGGGTATGTCTACACTTGCACCCTCTTTCGAGAGAGGGATGCAAATGAAGACATTTGAAATGGCAAATGAAGCCAGGATTTAAATATTTACGCTTCATTTGCATATTTGCCTTACGGCGCCATTTCGAAATAACAGACGCTGTTAAGATGTGGTTATTTCGAGAGAAAACCCTTCTCTAGAAATAATTGGTATATCTCATTGTATGAGGAATAAGGGTTATTTCGAGAGAAAGGTTTTCTCTTGAAATAACCGCATCTTAACAGTGTCTGTTATTTTGAAATAGGGCCATAACGCAAATATGCAAATGAAGTGCGGGATATTTAAATCCTGGCTTCATTTGCAATTTTGAATGTCTTCATTTGCATTCCTCTCTCGAAAGAGGGTGCAAGTGCAGACATAACCTCATAGAGGATAGTTGGCCAACCTGTAATGCGAAAGAAAATATACATTTTTACATGTTTGTACCTTTTATGTATAAGCTATGGCATGAGAGTTTCTGAAATGCAGTTTCTAACACCTTGTAGGATTTTAGTAGTTTATATGCATGACTCCTCCTAGACATTAACCAGTTACATACATTGTACAGGCCTTCCTCTCAATGCATTTCTCACTGCATCTCCTGTAAATAACTTTCTTCCTCTTTATTTTGTCCTTTATAACAAGAGTGGACGCTGTCTTGCAAGCGCTTCGTTGGTGAAGCATGGTAATTTACTAAAATGGAATAGGTAGTTTCACTTGGAATTGTTTGCCTATCTCTATTTAACCCTAAGCCTGCATGGTTACTTCTTCTCATGAACAGAGGCAGTAATGAAACTTCAATTTGAATCATCAGGCAATAGCGATGTCTTTTCCACCCTGGGACTACTTGTTGTGATGTCACTTCCGTGGTACCTCGAATTTCACAGGAGATGCTCCATACTGAGGACGAGGATGATGTTGCTGTTACATATTACGGCTGACTTCTGACAAGTCATAAATGAAAAATAGTGCCCAAGACATGAATGATAGGGCTACATTGTGGAACATTCAATGGCTGTGTGAATTTGTAACTGTGCCAAAATGCATGAAAACCTAACAGGGACTCACTGAGATGGATGAATAGCTATAAGAAGTGTATACAGAGTCACAGCAGCGCTGCAGGGACTGCTCATGTGTGCAACCCATGCTAATGACTTACACAAGAACAGATTGTCTTTGCTACAGTGGACCTACAAAAAGTGAAATGATCAGCCTTAAGAAAGCCCTAGAAGATGCCTCTTGCTGAGGTCTTGTTCTGTTACACTGTGAACTCTAGAGAGAAGAATATCACACCAAGTGCCCTTCTGTATCTATGCCAGCATCTTTAAGAGCCTTTGATGGACACAGTGTCTTAAAAATGTCCTTTATATATAAATATATACATATAAAAATTTGTAGATAATTTTATATATTTTGTATGGTGACTCTAAAGAAGGAAAAGTTCCTTTGTATATTTTACATTTAAACTGATATTCTTCATTTGATGCTAGGAAATCACAATGGGAAGAGCTCTTGATTATTTTTTATATTAAAAATTGCACAGTTGTACTTGAATTTGGCATTTGATAATGTAACTGATGTTTCCATCAAAGCCACCCTAAAATGCAGTGCAGTTTTTAAAATACTACAGTGAAAAGGTTGAATCTAAATTTATAAATATAATTTATAGGTTTCTGTTTTCAGATTTCTGTTTTTTCATCACATTTTTCCTGGTAAGCAACAAGCCAGGGTCTTGTTTGGAGGACATGATTGTGCAGTTCCCCTATTGCATAAGTATCATGTGAAGCTTATTTCTTTGTTTAAGTTTTTATTTTTTACTCAGAGTCAGCATTTTACAAATTGGAGCAGAAACATGAGTCTAAGGATGTCTGTGTTTCATTTCTTAACTGGGAAATTCCTGACTATCTTGTTGTTTTGCAATATAAACGCGTGTATTAACTTACTTCATGTTTCATACACACTAAATATTTTCACAAGTGTGAGAAATGTGGATAGTGTCTGCCAACCTCATCTTACATTGTTTACAAAAAAAGATGTAAAAAATAGTGTAAGGATATGTTTCTGTTAGCAGTTCCTTTTGGCTTGAAAATATGACTCAAAATGAGTCCTGAAAATTCCACTGAAAATGATACATCTGTTATCTACCTTTTCTTAGTGTATATTTCACACTGCAGTACTTTTTCATAGTTAACAGTTTGAAAAGCTATTAACAATTCTTTTGTATGAATGTGCATGTGAGAGGGAATAAACAAACAATATGTCAGACTGGATAAAATGCAGGAAATTAACAAAAAAGCATATACTGTAGTAATATTGGTTTTATTATATCCTTCAGCATTTTTAAATCTACTCGAGGCCTTTGGAAAGGGGAAAGGATACTGTCTCTTTAAAAAATTATAGACTATACTGTGTGAAATTTTTGATTGAAAAATGTTTTAAATGTCTATCACACTTGACAGTATGCTCAGATACCCTGTACAACCTGTGTTAATCATTCTGCATCTGTGTATGTATATTTTGCCCCAGTGAGATGTAGTTAGTTTTTATTTCAATCAGAACTATTTCAGTAAATGTGTCAGTTGTATTAATGATGGAAAATTAAAACCTATTTTTATGATGTTTTAAAACTTTATGGCAGGTTAGACACTGGAGGTTTTTTAACAAATGTATATTTATTAATGTGCAGAACACTGGAATTGCAGCACAGATGAAAGGAGAATAAATTAAGATTTTAAATTTGTATTCCTGCGCTGGCCATTTATTTTCCATGAAATATTGAAGTAGAAATGGACAAAAAGCATTTCCTGTAATTTGTAAAGGAATTGTTTGAAAATGCAGACAGAAGTAATGTTTGCATTGATAGCAGTTAACTGTCTTGTGAATCAGAAAGGTTGTTGAAAAACTCTAAGAATACTTAGCACCTAGATAGACTAGTTGTGAAATTTTTTAATGTTTTGTTCTGCTTCTGAAGAAGGTTGCCAGGCAAGAAATTAGAGAGGGGAAATAAGCATTAAGTTAGCTTGTAGAACACCCTATGCTATCTAGTCTCATTTGGAATATGCCATATCTGCCAATACTACATGTCATATTCTCCCAAGATGTCCTTTCCTGAAACCAGATGACTTTCTAATGCTGAAATGTGTGACTCCATTCCTTACTATGATTAAGTTAATGGTGCTCTGCAAAAGCACGAGGGGGCGGGGGGTCTGCCCAAACAGATGAGCTTGTTGAATCGGAGCCACAGATTGCACCCATTTAATTTGAGCATGTGTGAGCATTTGACTATTTGATTTCAATTACCACCTCTAGATTGATTCCCCCATTTAGTTATCTCCCGTGGTTCTTCCTTCTAAAATATTTCGAGCAGCTAACAAGTTTAAGCTGATTTTTTGCTAGAAGATTACTAACAGTTATTCTGGATGTCTTCACAAGTTGCTGAAATATTAAATACAATGTTAGATACATTCTACACCTTGTCTAATGTCCACAGATCCATTACAACAGGCACTTCATCCTGCTCACAGTAGCCAGACCTATCAGATACTGGAAGCAGCAGAAAGCCTCTGAAGTTCCCTCTAGATACGCTTTGCCAGTGGGTCAGCCATTCCTTCCTGCTGTTTTACTGAGGGAAATTCCACACACTCATTTCAAATGTCTGTTTCTTGGGCTCCACAGCATGTGGCTGGACATCTGCCAGATGTCCCAGAGCTGTGTTTGATTGCTGGGAAGCTTTTCCCTTCCATAATGCTTCACCTTCTGAGGTGTTGTGGGTGGTGCCCTGTACCCGGCTTCAGGGAGAGAGGTAGGCTGAGAGAGCCAAAGGCAAAAGAAAAGGTCTGGGTCTCTGGCTTCATCCTCCTCATCAGAGCACAATGTGGGCAGGCATAGGCAACCCTCCTGTACCCCTGCCAAAAATTCAATTGCTAAATGGGGTGCCCCCTCCCTGTTCCTCTGGGTAGCTCTCCCTTCCCTTCCTCTCATCCCCTTCACCTTCCGAGACTTTTAAGTCCATCTGTTCAGTGATCGTTTCCATTATAACCATTCAGACCACTCCCACCGAGGCTATGTCTATGCTGCACCTCGCTTGCACAAAAGCCTATGCAAATGAAGTGTGGATTAACATATTACTGCACTTCATTTGCATAATTAATTAGGGGTCGGTTTTGCGCAAAACCCCCCTCTTGCACACGAGCCGTTCTTCCTCATTTGTTCAGGAAGAATGGCTCTTGTGCAAAAGGGTTTTTTTGCACAAAAAGGAGCCATCTACACAGCTCCTTTTTGTGCAAAAGCCTCTTGTGCAAAAACAGCCCCTAATTAATTACGCAAATGAAGCGTGGTAATATGCTAATCCACACTTCATTTGCATAGGCTTTTGCACAAGAGGAATGCAATGTAGACAGCCCAAATATTATAAAATATCAGAAAAGCCAATGAGATTATGATGTTCCCTTTGTTCAAAACCAACAACATAAACACAAATAACACAAATTGCTGGCCCACGATTTCCAAACAGTACACTGCAATCCAGTCCCACAAATGCAATTCAGTCCTACAAACTACCATTCACGCTCTCTGTGTGAGACCTTTCCTATGGAATTACAGCCCCTCACCACTTTACTGAAAGTAAATGGAGTTTCTATGGAGAATGTAGATACTTAAATAGACTTTGGAAAGGAGTTATAAGGCATGATACACAAGCAGGTTTCTGTTCACATGGATGAGCACAGGCAGACAGAATTTATCTAGAGTCTAGACCTTAAATGTTAAGTTTATTTTCCCAAGTTCTACTGTGTGAACCTTCTTTGGAATATGAGCATTGAGGAGCAGAGAATATACTCTGGGTACATTCCCTGCACCAACCAGAGAGTTATGAAAACCTCTGTTGGTCTACTCTGTTTTGTGAAAGATGTTATTTCTAATCTTGTTTGTGTAAAGCCTTTATTTACATAGCTGGAGTTGTGTAAGTGTAAGCTGACCTTCTGAGTCTTGTGTAGACTTAGCTTCAGATTTCCAAATTAACAATCAACATTACCCAAAAGAGTTACATTAGAGACAGGTGCATCCTGGAGGTGAATGCCTGGCTGCGAAGATGGTGTCACCAGGAGGGCTTTGGCTTCGTTGACCATGGGATGCTGTTCCAAGAAGGACTGCTAAGCAGGGATGGGATTACCTTTTGAGGAAGAGGAAGAGAGTATTTGGATTCAGACTGGTTAACCTAGTGAGTAGGACTTTAAACTAGGTTCGATGAGGGCAGGTAACCAAAGCCTACAGGTAAGTGAAAAATATGGAGACCTGGGAGAGGGCTGAGAAATGGGAGGAAACATGGGCTATAATAGCAGAGATAAGGAAGGGACAAGACAGAATTGGGGAGGAAAATCAAATCAGTATCTTAGATACCGTATGCAAATGCAAGGAGTATGGGGAATAAGAACTTGAAGTGCTAATAAATTAATACAACTATGACATTGTTGGTATCACAGAGACTTGGTGGTATTGGTATAGAAGAATATTGGTATAGAAGGGTACAGCTTGCTCAGGAAAGATAGGCAGGGGAAAAAGGGAGGAGGTGTTGCCTCGTATATTAAAAATGAATACACTTGGACTGAGGTGGAGATGGACATAGAAGACAGACTTTTTGAGAGTCTCTGTGTTAGGTTAAAAGGGGTAAAAAACAAGGGGGATGTCATGCTAGGCGTTTACTTCAGACCACCAACCTAGGCAGAAGAGGTGGATGAGGCTGTTTTTGAACAACTAACAAAATCATCCAAAGCACAGGAACTGGTGGTGATGGGGGATTTCAGACATATGTTGGGATACTAACACACCAGGGCACAGATTATCCAATAAGTTCTTAGACTACATTGGAGACAATTTTTTATTTCAGAAGATTGAGAAAGCTTCTGGGGGAAGCTGTTCTAGATTTGATTTTAACAAATAGGGATGAACTTGCCGAAAATTTGAAAGTGGAAGGCAACTTGGGTGAAAGTGATCATGAAATCATCAAGTTCATGTTTCTAAGGAATGGTAGAAGGGAGAACAGCAAAATAGAGACAATGGATTTCAGGAAGGCAGATGTTAGTAAACTCAGAGAGCTGGTAGCTAAGGTCCCTTGGGAAGCAAGACTAAGAGGAAAAACAATTGAAGACAAAGGCAGTTTTTTAAAGGGACATTAAGGGCCCAAAAGCAAACTATTCCACTGTGTAGGAAAGAGAGAAAGTGTGGCAGGAGACCACCTTGGATCAACCAGGAAAGCTTATATGATCTAAAAATCAAAAAGGAGTCATATAAAAAGTGGAAACTAGGTCATATTACAAATGATGAATATAAGCTAACAACACAGGAATGCAGGGGCAAGATTAAAAAGGCAAAGGCAAAAAATGAGCTCAAACTAGCTAGAGGCGTAAAGGGGAACAAGAATATGTTGTACAAGTATATTAGAAGCAAAACAAAGACCAAGGACTGGTAGGCTCATTGAAGAGAGAAACAACAACAGGAAATGTGGAAATGGCAGAGGTGCTTAATGACTTCTTTGTTTTGGTTTTCATCAAGAAGATGGATGGTGACAGGATGCCTAATATATTGAATGCTAGTGGAAATGGAGTAGGTTTACAAGTTAAAATAGAAAAAGAACAAGTTAAAAATTACTTAGAAAAGTTAAATATAGTAAAACTCCGATGGTCTGGCATCTGATGGTCCAGCACTCCTGATGGTCCGGCACCATCAGGAACCCGGAAGTGCTCCGGGCAGCCGGACCATTGGAGCTGCTCTGCCCCCAGCTTCCCCGATTCAGCCGCTGCTAAAACTGACCAGCAGCTGAATCGGGGAAGCTGGGGACAGAGCAGCTGGAGTGCCGCCGGGTAGGTCCCGTAGCGCTGCCCCTCGGGGCTGTGGGACACAACCCGGCAGCACCCCAGCTGTCCCCAATTCAGCCGCTGCTGAAACTGACCAGCAGCTGACTCCAGGAAGCCCGAGGCAGAGCTGCTCTGCCCCGGGCTTCCTGGAATCAGCCCCTGATCAGTTTCAGCAGCGGCTGACCTGAGGACACCTGGGACAGAGCAACTGGGGTGCTGCCGGGTTGGTCTCGCAGCGCCAAGGGTTGGCGCTACCAGACCAACCTGGCAGTGCCCCAACTGCTGTGTCCCAGGCATCTGGATTCAGCCACTGTTGAAACTGACCAGCGGCTGACTCCAGGAAGCCTGAGGCAGAGCAACTCTGCCTCGGGCTTCCTGGAAACAGCCGCTGATCAGTATCAACAGCAGCTGACTTGGGAACGCCTGGGGCAGAGCAGCTGGGGTGCTGCCGGGTTGGTCCAGTAGCGCTGCACCTCAGCGCTGTGGGACCAACCTGGCAGCTCCCCAGCTGCTCTGCCCCAGGCGTCCCCAAGAGCAGCTGGGGTGCTGCCGGGTTGGTCTCGCCGCGCCAAGGTTCAGCGCTACCGGACCAACCCGCAGCACCCCAGCTGCTCTGCTGCAGGCATCCCCGATTCAGCTGCTGCTGAAACTGACCAGCAGCGGCTGAATTGGGGTCGCCTGGGGCAGAGCCGGACTATCGGAAGGGGAGGCTATGAGGGGTCTGGGGTGGCATCCCCCCCACCCCAGGCCCCTCATAGCCCCCCTTCCGATAGTCCGGCAAATCTGATAATCCGGCACCCACTGGGTCCTAAAGGTGCCGGATTATCGGAAGTTTACTGTATCTGGAAGTCACCAGGGCCTGATGTAATGCATCCTAGAAAAAACATGGAGCTGAACAAGGAGGTGTATCTGAGCCTTTAGCTCTCATCTTTAAAAAATCATGGAAGACAAGAAGAGATTCCAGAGGACTGGAAAAGGGCAAATTAGTGCCCATCTATAAAAAGGGAAATAAGAACAACCCAGGAAACTACAGACCAGTCAGTTTAACTTCTGTGCCAGGAAAGATATTAGAGCAAGTAATTAAAGAATCCATCTGCAAACATCTGGAAGAAAATAAGGTGATAGGTAACAGACAGATGGATTTGTAAATCATGTCAAACCAATCTAATAGCTTTTTGTGATAGGATATGAAGCCTTGTGGATAAGGGAGAAGCGGTGAACATGGTATACCTAGACTTTAGTAAAGCATTTGACATGGTCTCATTTGACCTTATCAATAAACTAGGGAACTACAACATAGATGGGGCTACTCTAAGGTGGGTGCATAACTGGCTGGATAACCATTCTTAGAGAGTAGTTATTAACGGTTCACAGTCATGCTGGAAGGGCATAACAAGTGGGGTTTTGTAGAGGTCTGTTTTCGGACTGAGTCTTTTCGATATCTTCATCAGCGATTTAGATGATGACATAGTGTGATGATACCAAGCTGGGAGGGATTGCAAGTGCTTTGGAGAATTGGGTCAAAATTCAAAATGATCTGGACAAACTAGAGGAATGATCTGAGGTAAACAGGATGAAGTTTAATAAGGACTAATGCAAAGTACTCCACTAAGGAAGGAACCAATCAGTTTCACACATAGGGCTGGTCTAGACCATGCTGAAGTTCCGAAAGAGGATATGCAAATTCCACGGGACGCAGTTTTCTAGGCAACCCGTCCTTTTTTCGAAAATCTGCATAAACCTCATTTTTTGAGGAAGAGCAGCTTTTCGAAAAAGAGGGGAGGGTTGCTGAAAAAAACGCATCCCGACTTCTTTCACTTTCAAAAGCTTTGCTTTCTAAAGTGAGATCAGAAGAAGATATGCAAATTCCCGTGGAATTTGCATATCCTCTTTCAAAACTTCAGTGTAGTCTAGACACAGCCATACAGAATGGGAAGTGATTGTCTTGGAAGGAGTATTGCTGAAAGGGATTTAGGGGTCATAATGGACTACAATTAACAGTGTGACACTGCTGCAAAAAAAAAAAAAGTGGTTCTGGGATGCATTACCAGGAGTATCATGAGCAGGGCTCGACAACCTATAGAATCTACTCGCCCATGGTGAGTAGATTTCAGCCGTGCACCCCGTTCACCGGTGGCGTGCACATGCCCAATGCGGGTCTTGTGTATGCACAGTACAGGGCTGGCGAGTGGTTTTTGCTGCCGTTTGTCAAGTCCTAATAATGAGCAGGACACAAGAAGTCATGCTTTCACTCTACTTTGCGCTGATTAGGCCTCAGTTGGAGTATTGTGTTCAGTTCTGGGCACCACATTTCAAGAAAGATGTGGAGAAATTGGAGAAGATCCAGAGAAGAACAATGAAAATGATTAAAGGTCTAGAAACCATGAGCTATGAGGGAAGACTGAAAGAACTGGGCTAGTTTAGTTTAGAAAAGAGAAGACTAAGAGGGGACATGATAGCAGTTTTCAAGTATTTAAAAGGGTGTTATACGGAGGAGGGAGAAAAATTGTTCTCCTTGGCTTCTGGTAATAGGACAAGAAGCAATGAGCTTAAATTGCAGCTAGGGAGGCTTAGGTTGGACATTAGGAAAAACTTCCTAATTGTCAGGATGGTTAAACACTGGAATAAATTGCCTAGAGGGGTTGTGGAATTTCCATCACTGGAGATATTTAAGAGCAGGTTGGATAGACATCCATCAGGGATGATCTAGATGGTGCTTGGTCCTGCGTGAGGGCAAGGGACTGGACTTGATGACCTCTCAAGGTCCCTTCTAGTACTAGTATTCTATGATTTTATACGCATGCACACGCACACACACACAAAAAATAAGTTGCTAAAGTCACTGAAGAGTCACTTGCAACTTGTGAGCCCAGTCTAAGTATCACTGATTAATATATTTGTTTTGAAAATGTCTTAATTGGACTGAACAAGGTTTAAGACCCATTTTCATTTGTTACCAAGACTGACCTAGCAAAAATTTGGAAGAGGATTTTATCCTCAAGTATAATCCCTGGGGATATGAAAAAAAAAGAAAACCTGCACTTTAAATAATGTTGATTTGGAGGGTTCAGAAATAACTGACAGTTGTGTTTTTAAAAATCACTTCTGTTTACTCTTTAAAAAATAAAAGAGAATGCAAGTCTGTAGGGTCCATGGATGTAGTGAATAAGTATACAGGTCCATTTCCTACCATACTTGACAGGAAAAATACCCATTTAGGGCCCAATTTTCTGCAAGCCTTATGGAGGAGGAGTGGTACTTCCGTACCCAAGTAGTCCCATATAAATTGATAAGATCAGCAGAGAGGACCTGTGATCAGCATAGTACTTGTGTAAGTACTATTCAGTGTGAGGAAGAGTCGCAAAATCAGGCTCTTAGGGTAAATCCTCAGGTACTCAGGCCCATGAGGGTTTCGTGCTTTCTGACATCTTATTAGGCAGCTAGCTACATTTCAGGTCCCTAAATACTATTAAAAATCTGGCAATTACTGTTTGTTCTTGATTTCCACTCCCATCAACTTCAGGAGGAATTTGACTGATTAAGGGCCTGAAGATTTAGTAGCCAAAGAATCATTTTCAGCACCAGTGATCTGTACCATTCTTTCTTAAATAAAAAAGGTACATTCCCTACACTATTTATGATGAAATTGTACCCATCAACAACCTGCTTTTCCTGGGCTGCTTCTAAGTAAATTTCCAGTAAAGCCAAATGGTACCAGATCTTGTAGCTATTTTATATTTATAAGGAAAAGCTCTGTTTTCAAAATACTTAAGTGTAGCAAACTGAACTCGACTGGCATTAGTGAATCAATGAGTGTGATGGTACTTTATTATAATAAAAATTGCTTTCCATTCCTTAAAGGTAAATAAAAGTAAGAGATTAGGGTTTTTTTAATACACTGGTGCAAGTAGTTTGGTTCATGTATTTTAGGCAGCACAGTGCTGACTGATGGGAATGAGCCAGCATATTTAATTGAATTACTTCTAAATACCTGGTCAGTTTTTCAATAAATTAATCTGAAACTCTTGAAATAAACTGGCAGGGTGTGAGGTCAGTGAAGGAAACAACATTCATTATAATGATTCAGGATTGAAATGAAGAGGGTGTTAGAAGTTTTAAAGCCTCGCTTTGCCAAAAATCAGCACTAAACAAGCCAAAACAAGGATTTAGCCTGGAGGAAAACCTTTTTTTTTTTTAATTGTATTGTTTATTTTTAAGTAACAGTAACATCTTCGGGCTGAGTCTTGTTTACAATGCCAGAATACAAATGAGAATCAGGCCCTTCAAACATTGGTCTAAGCCAGGATGGGGAACATACGGCTCCCAGCTTGCTTGGATCTGGCCCCCGAGGCTCAGAGCTTCCCTTGTCATTGAGAAGCTTATGCTGGCACTCCAGCCCCCCTGCTGCCTCCTTCGGGGCTAGAGCATGCAAAATCTACTTGGGTGCGTCCCCCCACCCCCTCCCCCAGGCTCTGGTATGGAAAGGGAATGTGGGGAGAGTCTTTCTCCTTCTCTGGCGGGTGGCATGTCAGTGAGAGTTGGCTTTTTTTTTTTGCTTCCCACTTGCATGTGGCCCCCAAATGATTTTTCTGTGAGTCAGCAGCCCCCAACCCTAAAAAGGTTCCACACTCCTGACTAAACAAATTATCTACTCTTTTGCATTTCTTACAGAAGCTAGGCAACAGACAAACCTCCCCACTGTGTTTTCTTGGGCTAACAGATTTAACTGTTTTGGGGAAAAAAACCCAAACCCCAACAATTCTTTCTACAAGGGTAATAGTATAAAGTTTTAGGGAAAGAGGGGTTCTGAAACATTACAATGTCTGAGCATCAATTATTTTATTTGAATTGTTACCAAAATAACATCTGTGCAACAGCATTTTGCAAAGGCAGTACAAGGGGCTGTTTAACCTCTTGCTTTTAAACTGAAGTGTATGTCAAACAATGAACTTAAAGAGAAGTTACATAAAAACAACCTTCTTGAGTCAGACCAAAGGTCCATCTAGCCCAGTATCCTGTCTTTTGGCACTTGCAAATGCCAGGTGCTCCTGATTATATGAATAGAACAGGTAATCAACAAGTGATCCATTCTCAGCTTTTGGCAAACAGAGGCTTGGGACACCATCCCTGCCTATCTTGACTAATAGCCATTGAAGGACCTCTCCTTCATGAATTTATCTAGTTCTTTTCTGAACCCTGTTATAGCCTTAGCCTTCACAACATCCTGTGGCAAAGAGTTCCACAGGCTGACCATGAGTTGCATGAAGAAACACTTCCTTTTGTTTGTTTTAAACCTGCTAATCTATTAATTTCAGTTGGTGATTTCTAGTTCTTGTGTTATGAGGAGTAAATAACACATTCTTATTTATCTTCTCCACAGTCATAGTTATAGACTGCTATCATATCCCCCCTTAGTCGCCTCTTTCCCAGGCTGAAAAGTCTCTAGCTTCTTAATCCCTCCTCATATAGCAGCTGTTCCATATGCCTAATTATTTTTGTTTCTCTTTTCTGAATCTTTTCCAATTCCAATATGGTCAGTTGCTAAATATTTTACCTATTGAACAGAAATCAGTTTGCGTAAAAATGTAAGAGATTCACATTCTCACTGCAGCAACGTGAGTGATTCATTCTGTGATCTGCAGCCAGATCTATAAACTTAATTGTTTTTTTAAAATGTTTGATAAAAAAATCTGTATCAAATCCTGAAAGACACCGATCATGCTAAAAAGTGTTTCATGGCAGTTTTTGGTTCTTCATGCAAGTCAATGCGTGCCTAGTATCTTTGAGGATTTGGTCTGTTACTACAGTATTTAGCCTTGCATAGTGGGGACTACAAACCATCTTTAGACTATATTCCCCATTGTACAAAGTCTACAACTAAAGGATTGTACCCAATTCAGTGCTGGCTGGATATGCTCATTAGTTAATTTGTTTGTTTATGATATGATCAAATCAAGTCACATGAAGAGAGAATGCCATGTTAAGCAGAACTCACTTCTAGAAGCAGACACTCTAACTGTACAGTTATAAAATATTAGATGGGATTCCTTTTGAGTAGTACAGTAACTAATAGCATTTTCCTACAAATGTAACAAACTGAAAATTATGATAATGTTCCACTAATATTTACCAGAATATGTTGCTTTTTGTCATATAGTGCCTCTTCATAGGTCTTTGTTTAGTGATCTTGTTAGTATTTTGATGCTATTGTATTTTAGAAATAAAGACACTGAAATGTGTTTTACCATTATGTATGTTTGTACACTGTCAGAACTAGTGCTAGCATGAAGAGCTGTGCGTTTATGATACAACAACTTAAGCAGTATAGTGGTTTTGTATTTTGAATGTTAAAAGTTATTAACGATGTGAACACCTCCAGTATGATTCAGTGCTGTAGAAAGAAGGGAGGAAAACTTGGTTCCTATCCTAAGGAGCTGCTTCTCAAACCACTGACTAGCTCTGAACATTGTTAATTTTACTGATGGCTCTTTATTTCTTGTGGATGGGATAGGGTGTAATATACTATAACATCATCAGCTGATTAAGAGGAACACTTAGGAAAGTGAATGGCAGACTAATGAGAATAGGAAAATAGGTTCAGATTTCTTAATAACTGGTGTGTGGGAAGGGTGGTGGAAATATGGCTTTTTGTTCAAGCAAGGACAGCTTAGGTCACTGGTGCTGAAATGCACTCATGCGGGTCATTCTTGAATAAAACAGAAGTGGCCAATAGTTCTATTGTTCACAGCGGCAGCCACATAAAGGCAGCACAGAACATTACAAAAAGAAAGAAAAAGAGCCTTGAAAGCATTTTAGCAACCCTAGTATACCCAGGAGGACTGCCAGCTGGATACGAAACTGAATATAGTCCTCTTCAGAGGAAAAATTAAAGTGAATGTTGGAATCATAGCTGAGTACATTAACAAAAGCCTTCAGCTCATGAGCAGGAACAAAGACAGTGCTATCTTATATCCAGTGCTTTTTATATTAATAAAACATTTAATATGAAATCTAAAAACACGTAAAGTGTGGTATAAAAGGGAAATGGCACAGAAATGTTTAGTCTTTAGTTCCACATGTATATCCACCCAAACTCATGAGTCTTATTTCTTCCAGGTAGTACCAGGGTTCGGTGCCCCCTGCTTGCTATGGTGACCAACCCCCTTTGTCCACTGCAGCTGGATCGTGGCCTCCCCTCCTACGCATGCTGCAGCAGGAGGGGGGCCGCCACCAGCCCTTTCTGCAGCCAGATAGGGACTGGACCGGGGGGCCTGCGGCGACAAGGCACTGCAGCCAGATGGCTGCCAGTGATTAGATAGGGATGGGGTGCAGGATCTTGGCGGGAAATGGAGTGCAGGAGAGGGCGAGGGGGTGAGGTCTGAGTGGGAGGTGGGGTGCAGGAGCAAGCTGGGAGTAGGGTCTCTGGCCAGTGGGAGGAGGCAGGAGCAAGGGAGGGTGCAGAGTCTGGTCAGGAAGGAAGATGCAGGAGCAGGATGTGGGTGGATAGGGTGTCTGGCCATGGGGGAGGTGCAGGAGCAAGGGAGGATGCACAAGTTTGCCAACCACCCTCTCTCTGGCCACTACACATGCCATCCCTACTTTGGCCGGTACCCCCACCAGTCCCCCATTCTCTGGACGCTATGCTTCCTATCCCCCTGCTCTCTCTGGCCACTATGCCCCACACCCCTGTGCTCTCTTTGGCTACTATGTCTTACCAGCAGCCTGCTCCTGCACCCTCCCTCCTGGCCAGACACCTATCCCCAGCCTGCTTCTGGCTCTCTCCTGGCCAGACTCTGCACCCTCACCCCCTCATGCACCCTACCTCCCACCCAAACCTCACCCCCTCCTGCACCATGCCGCTCACCCAAACCTCAAACCTTCACTCTATCCTGCACCCTACCTCCCACCCAGACCTTGCATCCTCATCCCCTCTTGCACCCCACCTCTCACTTAGATCCTGCACCCTCATCCCTATCCCACTCACTGGCAAAGACAGGGGGGCATGTGGCTCCCGCCTCCCCAGAGGACTGGAGAGGGGGATGGGAGAGGACACGTAACTTCCGCCTGCTCCCCTCGACCCAGAGTATGGAGAGAGGGGAGGGATGGAGGGTGCCACGCAGCAGAGGATGGAGGCAGGTGGTAGAACTCAGATTATGTGATGATGTCACTCTGTCATCACCTCAGGAACATTTTTATATATATAGAGAGAGAGAGAGAACAAAATCAAATTGTCATGGTGTGCAAAAATGTGAGCAAGAGGAAGGCCTCCAGCACATTGAGTGGAGCCTTAATGGAGGATTCATGGAAGGACATGGACGAGAACTTCACAAAACAGGTTGGCATGGAAAAGTTGCACTCTGCATCAGTGGCAAGACCATTTGCATCGACGAAATCATGGATCTTCAAGTAAGTGCAAAAAGGTAAAACTGAGCAGTATTTAAATTATGCATCTGCCTAAGTTTGTACTCACAGCTTGTGGGGGGGGGGCGGAGGGGGAGGAGTGTTTCCTCCTCTAAAGTATAGGGAGTGGCTATCTCTCTATCTGGGCCAAGAATCCATTGTTCACAGCAACTGTGCACTTCCTGAGAAAAATCTACTTTGAAGGGAAAAGTGTGAATATATATCATGTTTTAAATCAAGCTGGCCAAGTAGCTCCTGAAAGTTTATGAAATAAGTATTGCCACTCTTAAGTTTGATAAATAATGTCTTCACTGAATATCATGTACTCTTTATCAATTGGAGTTTTTTGCCACCATGTATATAAAGCTGACTTGATACATTTTAGAACTGAGTTCTCTCTGTCAACCAGTGAGGTTGGTAAATCCCCAGTAGAAAAACTTTGTAAAGTTTTAATATGTTAGAAGAATCCTAACCATGTTGAATTTTCAATGTGTCTGATTGATTTAGAAGCCAATATTTAAAAAGGGCTCTAGAGGCGATCTTGTCAATTACAGCCCGGTAAGTCTAACTTCAGTACCGGGCAAATTAGTCAAAACAATAGTAAAGAATAAAATTGTGAGGCATGTAAAAGAACATAATTTGTTGGACAAAAGTCAACATGGTTTCTGTAAAGGGAAATCCTGTTTTACTAATCTATTAGAGTTCTTTGAAGGGGTTAACAAACATGCGGACAAGGGGGATCCAGTAGATATAGTATACTTAGATTTCAGAAAGCCTTTGACAAGGTCCCTCACCAAAGGCTCTTGTGTAAATTACATGGCCATGGGATAAGAGGGAAGGTCCTTTCTTGGATTGAGAACTGGTTAAAAGATAGAAAACAAAGGGTAGGAATAAATGGTAAATTTTCAGAATGGAGAGGGGTAACTAGTGGCGTCCCCCAAGAGTCAGTCCTGGGACCAATCCTTTTCAACTTATTCATAAATGATCTGAAGAAAGGGGTAAGCAGTGAGATGGTAAAGTTTGCGGATGATACCAAACTGTTTAGGATAGTCAAGACAGAAGCAGACTGTGAGGGACTCCAAAAAGATCTCGCCAAACTGAGTGATTGGGCAACAAAATGGCAAATGAAATTTAATGTGGATAAGTGTAAAGTAATGCACATGGGGAAAAATAACCCCAACTATACGTACAGTATGATGGGGGCTAATTTGGCTACGACAAATCCAGAAAGAGATCTTGGAGTTATCGTGGATAGTTCTCTGAAAACTTCCACACAGTGTGCAGTGGCAGTCAAAAAGGCAAATAGGATGCTAAGAATTATTAAGAAAGGGTTAGAAAATAAGACACCGAATATCTTACTGCCCCTGTATAAAACTATGGTACGCCCACATCTTGAATACTGTGTACAGATGTGGTCTCCTCACCTCAAAAAAGATATTTTGGCCTTGGAAAGGGTTCAGAAAAGGGCAACTAAAATGATTAGGGGTTTGGAATGGGTCCCATATGAGGAGAAGTTAAAGTGACTGGGACTTTTCAGTTTAGAAAAGAGGAGACTGAGGGAGGATATGATAGATGTATATAAAATCATGAGTGGTGTGGAGAGGGCGGATAAAGAAAAGTTATTTATTAGTTCCCATAATAGAAGAACTAGAGGACACCAAATTAAATTAATGGGTAGCAGTTTTAAAACTAATAAAAGAAAGTTCTTCTTCACACAGCGTGTAGTCCACCTGTGGAACTCCTTGCCAGAGGAGGCTGTGAAGGCTAGGACTATAACAGAGTTTAAAGAGAAGCTAGATAATTTCCTGGACGTTAAGTCCATAAAAGGCTATTAGCCAGGGGATAGAAATGGTGTCCCTGGCCTCTGTTTGTCAGAAGCTGGAGAAGAATGGCAGGAGACAAATCACTTGATCATTGTCTTCGGTCCACCC
Source organism: Pelodiscus sinensis (assembly GCF_052426305.1). Lineage (NCBI taxonomy): Eukaryota > Metazoa > Chordata > Testudines > Trionychidae > Pelodiscus > Pelodiscus sinensis. The sequence continues at coordinate 31,045,705 of NC_143052.1, read as the reverse complement.
TCTCTGGGGCACCTGGTGCTGGCCACTGTCGGCAGACAGGATACTGGGCTAGACGGACCTTTGGTCTGACCCAGTACGGCCATTCTTATGTTCTTAAGCAAAAGATCCACTGACTTTCAAAAGGTCCTAAGTGACTTTCAGTGGGCCTCAGAGGCAGATTAGGATTTACCTGGGCCTTGGGCACAAAGAAAATTTGGGTCTCCTATATTCCTCAATATGGGGGCCTGTCCCCTCTCCTCACTTTCCTCCAAAGCCCTGCTCTCCTGGCCTGACTAGAAGCTGGGACCATGGTAAGAGCTACCTAGAGGTCCTGGCAGGGCCATTTCTACACATACACAAAATATAAGGCTTCATTGGGCACCAAATTTTCAGAAAGTCCAGGCAGCTACAGGATTATCTGGGAGGAAGGCAGGCTGGACGGGACAGCTGTCCTACCCCCCTTTCCTGTTCATGTAATTTAAATTCAAAAAGCAAAGAGGAGCCCTGTGGTACCTTAAAGGCTAGCAGATTTATTTGGACATAAGCTTTCATGGGTAAAACCTCAAAGCATCATTCTTTAAGACTCTCTCTCTGTCTTTTACTGTAAGTGTGAGCTGACAAGTAAAGTGCCAAGCTGTTTACTGTGTTGGTTGTTAAAAGTGTAGCGTAGCTAATCCCTATGGCTTGTTTAATTAGTTAACTAGGTTTTGAATCTGTCATTCAAGTATACAGTACAGAAAGCTGCAGTAAAAGAAATCTAGAGTTGCCAGGTGCCAGTGAGTGTCATTTTCTTACTTTATATTATGCAATACATGCCTCTTATTTTGGAACATCATGGCCACAGACCATAATGGTGATGCCATAATTCTATTCCCTATTTTACTTCAGCATAATTCAGCTTTCCCAAGGGAGCTTCATCGTATACTTGTTTTCTCAATAAACAGAAGTGCCAGTGAGTTCAATGGGGCTTACTCCAAAATTAAGTGCACTCTAAGCACAGCCAGTCTTCGCATTTTTGGTAACTGGATTTAAATCAGTGGTTTTTGGGGGGGATTTAAATCAATCCACCCCGGCTCTGGGTCACTTCCCGTGAAGGGTGGCATGGTGGCAGCACCCAGCTCTGCTTTGCCCCCATAATAGGAAGTTGTACCGTAGGGCCATGCCCCAAACTAAATATGCAACAGTCGGAAATAGCCCAGGGACATAGACTCCCTGCTGGGAGATCCCCTCTTCAGAGTGAGTTATACAGGGCCCTGGGCTGGAATCCTGCAGTGTGAGAGGGATTCAGTCCCTTCAACCCCCCACTTTCTTGAAAGACTGAGACACCTCAACCGCAGAAGTAGGGAGCAGGAAATCAGGCACTCCACCCACTAGGTAAACTGGCTCTCCAAACCCCCTGTTACAGATCAGTTGCAAGTTGGGCCATTTATGAGGCAGAATAATAGTATTGGGTAGAGAATTTCTATTGTACTGTTTTAACCAATAACATTTCTGTCCATGGAAGTGCCCATTTTTGGTAATGCTGAACCTCTAGAATTGTACATAAACTACACGCATTAGTATAACTGATTTGTTCTATGTAGCTATTTCCAGGGCTCGACAAATCACTGAATCTACTCGCCTGTGGCCGGTTGCCCCGTTCACCGGCAGCACGTGCATGCACAATGCGGGTCTTGCGCATGCGCAGTGCGGGGCTGGCGAGTAGGTTTTGCCACCATTTGTCAAGCCCTGGCCATTTCTGTAAGGAATTGTGCAAAAGGCCTGGAAAGGGGGAGTCACTCTTTACAAGTATTCTTGCACTGGATCTTATGGCAGAACTAGAGTCTCATTTTTACAACCTTATGCAAAATGTCTAACCGTGGTGGGGGGAGGGGCAGTTATCCTGGGGCCTGGCCACCACTGCTGCTACTGTGGGGGTGGCCACAGCAGGCCCTTCAAAGCGTGCACTCCGTGCAGGGCTAAAGGCTGTTGGGGGCAGGGGGGGAGAGGGAGGGAATGCTGCGCTCTAGGTGGTGCTGAGGGCTGCCTATTGGCCAGCTCAGTGCAATCCAGGTGGCACTCAGGGCTGGTTGCCTCAGGCTCCGCCCCCTTCTGCCTGAGGCCTTGCCCCTCCCACACACACACCTTGCTCAGCGGCCCACAGAAGCTGTTGGTGCCCCTGCCTTTGGGTGGTTAGAAAACTGACCATATAAAGCAAGGCCATACACCAGAGTTGGGCAATAATTTAGCCGGGGGGGGGGTCACTTAATGAATTTTGGTACATGGCCATGGGCTGACGCCACCCCAGAAGGAATGAGGCCTGGGACGGAATGGGCAAGGTTGGCAACTAACCTCCTCCCAGAGTTGTCTGGGGTTGGAGGCTTTGAATTAAAACCACAGGAAAGGGCTCTCGGCTCCCAGCCCTGCTGGGAGCCACCCAGGGTTGATGTGGCTATTTAAAGGGTTCATGGCGCCAGCCCCTGCCAGGGTAGCGCCACAGCTAAGAGCCATGAGCCATTTAAATAGGATCCTGCTGCCTGAGCCACCACCTGGAAATTCAGTGGCCCAGGCCTCAGGATATAAATAGAAAGCAGCCATATACAATACACAGGCCAGATTAAAGTGTTAGGCGGGCCAGATTCGGCCCCCGGGCCACATCTTGCCCTGCCCAGCCATACACTAACTAACCTGTCCAATCATGTTACTACTGAGTCTACAGTCCCTAGGCATCCTTAAAGATGCACTTCTTTTATTCCTGGATGCTGATGGCCACACATACATGGACATCAGCCAAAAGTGGAACCCAAACCCATAATTTCTGTAGTTGAGAAAGAGCTTCCCAAGAGATTAACGTGATTCAGGAAGGCAAATAATAGCTATTTTTTAAAGGAAATTAATGTCTTCACCTAGATCCTTTCCACTTATCCCCTTCAGATTAAGTTTCTCTTATCGAGTTAGTATAAAATAAGAACAGATGGGACTGAGAGCAAGTGAATCTAGGGAGTTTCCAGGCAAAGTAGTAAATCAAGCCAATGTAACATAAAATGGTAATACAGAACAGAAGATTTTTATTATGTTACACATTTACTGGATAGATCAAAATAGAAAAACCATGAACAATTAACTAGTCACACATATTGCACAGAGTTAAAGATGTCAAGAACAAAGAGGTTAAAATAAAGACAAAACAAAAATCATGACCTGGCTCTATTACCAAAATAAAATTACCAAACTAAAGCTATAAAAAAAAATTTTTTTTGTCTACACTGCATGCTTTTTTCGAAATAACTCACGTTATTTTTAAAAAATAAGAGTGTATGTCTACTCAGTAAGCCCGTTATTTCAAAATAATTTCAAAATAATGGCCTTTTTACTCCAGCTTCCCTTACTCCTCGTGAAGGGACGGCTACAGAAGTCGAAGGGAGAGTGTTCTTCCTTCAATTTCCTGCTGTGCAGACAGCACCAAGTTGAGTTAAGGCATTTCAACTTCAGTTACACAATTAATGTAGCTGAAGTTGCGTATCTTAACTCAATGTTAGCCCATAGTGTAGACGTACTCTAATAGAATAGATTTAAGGAGGCTTAACAAAGCTACAAAGTCAAAACGAATCTTCATAGTACAATTTTTATCCATTTGACTGTGCACAGAAAGACATTTTTCATACTGAACTAATTTAGAGGTGTCATACACAAATCAAAAACAGCTTTTTTTTTCAGGTAACTGGTATTTCTGACAAATGATGCTTATTCTTACAAGAAGGACAATTTGTTTCACACAGTTCTTCTGAGCACAAGTGTTCTTATCAAAGTCACAGACTAGCAAGTGGCAATTAGCAAGGAGAGTATGCTGCTCATTCATTCTGCTTTTATCTTCTTTTCTGTTACTAAGACCAGAGTATAACAGCTCTTAAACTGGCATTCTGAAGATAGAAAAGGAGGTATCAGTACATAATTTAGGCCTTGCAAATTAAGTTCATGTATTATTTAAAGCATTATATACCACAGTATGCTGCGAAGACACAAAATGCAGCTAGTCCCCTCCCCAAGAAACTTACAAATTTTCTTAAACAAATTATAGCAGAACACCTCACCGCTTTTCAGCTCTTAAATATGGTAGTTCATATAAACATTTTCACTTAGAAATAATTAAATCTGTTCCTGCATAACACATCCTTCTCCCAGAACCATCAGCACCAGGCACCAATGCAGAGGGAGTCATGTACTCATTTCATCTATAGATAGATGCCTTAAATTAAAATAAATAGTTTCAGTTCTGCATATAAGAGAGCTTTGGAATTTCAGGCATGACTTTAAAATAATTGTCAATATTGTGCTACTACAGGACAGGTTTAAGAACTTAATCTTATTACATAATGTAAATTCACTAATGGCGTAGTCACAGCTCAAGGATTGAAAGCAACTTGTTCACATTATGGACTTACCAGGTCCGTACATAGGGGAGGTGGGAAGGTTGGAAATGCACCTGCATGGTCCTTCATGGTCTTCCATGTGGGGCCAATTCTGGGGGGTCTGTGAAAGGCAGAGGCGACACACTGCCAGCCTCCTTCCCTTGTGCAATGGCTGGCCAGGGGAAGCATGGGGCTGATTCCCCACTTCCTTCCCCCAGGAGAGAGACTGGGGACAAGGGGATGCTATGGGGGTGGGGCAGCTACTATCCTTTCCCGCAGCTCGGGCTCCCCACAGAAATTCCTGCATACCAGCCTGCTTACATACATTTCTAGAACATCGTACATAAAACATATTTATAATAGAAAGATTCATTAACTACTTTGTTTACAATAAATATTACTTTCAGAACATGGATGTGCTGAGCTTAAAACTGTCATGATTTCTCATAGTCCAACATGCCAACTTTTTTGAATACTCTTATTTTTTATGCTTGTTTGATGTTTCCAACTAGCATAAATCACTAGCTAGTTTTATGAAGCCCTAACAAACTGTTTGTTGTTAAAAACCCTCTCAGGTACTAATCAGTCAAATTCTGTGACATGGTTGTCTTAATTCACTCTTTGAAAGTTATAGCTCATCTGGGAACGTGTATGTGCATGTGATTGCTTTCTTTATTATAAAGCTCCAGTTTCCCAAAAATCTTTCAATTAATTAACAAAATGCATCAGTCTCAATCTTCATTTCTAACATATGCCTTAAATCCACCTCTGCTTTTGCCCTGGTGTAAAGTGCACACTGATGGATGCAGCCTCTTCCACTGTAAAGGAGAAAACATCTTGTAAAAACACAGCAAGCTAGGGGACTGTCCAATGGCAACCAACCACCCCGGGAGACCCCCTCAAGCCTAATTTCCTTTGATTGAGTGACTTGATCATCAATTTACAGGATGGCTTGACAGCCTCAGTCAGTACCCATGACCCTCTTTTCAGGGTATTGCGGCCCCAGGACCCAAGTTCACATGTAAGTTCCTGCTACTCAGGGTAATGTGGCCCAGCGGCCTACGTCCGTATGCAGGGAAAACTCCCCCACACGGGGGTATGTATGGAGGGGGTAGGGAGACCCAGGACCTCCCACTCCACCGGGTCCCAGCCCAGTAACTTGGTCCACTGCTTGCTCAACAGGGAATCCTGTCACAACATGCTGAGTGCTCGGGGAGCAATTTCCTGCCCTGGCTACTTCCTACCAGTACCTGGCAAATAAAAGACGTAACTGTTCTTCTTTGAGATGTGTTGCTTATGTCCATTCTGTCTAGGTGTGTGTATGCCCCGTGCACAAGTTCTGGACACTTTTTTTTTTTTTACTTTTAGCAATACCCATTGGGCCAGCCAGAGAGCCCTCTGAAGTGGCGCCGGCATATCCGTGCATATAACCCCCTGCTGGCCCTCCACCCTCTCAGTTCCTTCTTTCTGCCCATGACTGTTGCTGGATCATTCTGCTTGCCATTGCAAGTGTGCCCTTAGCCTTTCTTATGTAAATAGTTAAGTGATTAGTAGTAGTTAGAAAATAAAGTATTTACATTTTTAATTTATTTTTTTAAATTATTTCAGTTAAATACCCATGCCAGGTACATCTGCTAGTCTACTATATATTTCAGAGAGTTTGTCTGTTTGTGTGTCTGTCCCCCAGCCAGGAGACATGCACCCCTCCCTCAGCTGTGCTCGCTGCAGCAACCATGAACAGACACTTCTCACCTGACCCCAAACTGCTGCGGTGAGCGAGTTCTGGGAAGTCCACTCTCCCCGGGGCAGCCTGCATACTGAACCCCTCATCTCAGCCCACACCAGAGTAATCATTAAAGGAAGAAAAGCAAAATGTATTTGGCTGTGTCTAGACTGGCCAATTTTTCCGGAAAATCAGCCGCTTTTCCGGAAAAACTTGCCAGCTGTCTACACTGGCCACTTGAATTTCTGCAAAAGCACTGACGATCTCATGTAAGATTCAGTGTTTTTGAGGAAATACTATGCTGCTCCCGTTAGGGCAAAAGTCCTTTTGCGCAAAAGGGCCAGTGTAGACAGCTGAGATTTGTTTTCCGCAAAAAAGCCCCGATTGCGAAAATGGTGATCGGTGCTTTCTTGCAGAAAAGTGCGTCTAGATTGGCACGGACGCTTTTCCGCAAAAAGTGCTTTTGCGGAAAAGCGTCCATGCCAATCTAGATGCTTTTCCGAAAATGCTTTTAACGGAAAACTTTTCCATTAAAAGCATTTCCGGAAAATCATGCCAGTCTAGACGTAGCCTTTGAGTTAAGGACCTGAGCAACTCTGGGTAAACTTTCTAGTGTAGTTAATGAAACACAGTATTGTTAGAAGGAGAAATTAAGGATAATAAATTCTAAAGGTTTAAAAATGTTGTATAAGCCAAATCTCCTCATACCAAAGTTGAATCTATTTAAGACTGCGTGGTCCTATTTTTGAAGTATGGAATTGTTTATATAGCCCATGCTTATATTTACAAAAAGTGGTCTACTTTCTCATTTGCATAAACAAGGCTAATGAGTCACTATGTCTCCAAAAATAATTGCATTTTAAGTCTACAAAAAGCCATTATTAGCACAAACATTATTCACCTATGTATGAGAAGAGGTACAGATTCAAGGAACAAAATTTGATCACTTATTGCCATCTGGTGCTGAAACCTGAAATTACATACATTTTGCATCTCATGCTTGCTGAAATAAAGAACTGTATAATATAGTGTTTCATGCTAGACTCCTACTCTAGTCCCCACTGAATAAAATTTAGCAGCTTTTTGTTAGGGAGTGGCCTCTAAATGTACTAAGTGTAGACCTCATACAACATTAGTACTTTGAAGAGTATCTATGTAAATATGGCAAATTAATAATCAGCAAATCTTCGCCTTGTGTATATTCCTACTCCTTGGTTGGCTCTAGTGACAATCAACTGCTTTTTACTCCTGTTAGTTCTGCAAAGTCAACACAGCTAGAAGAGGATTATTCTCTTTCACCTCATGCATCAATTAAATTCTCATCAGTGTACCTGGGCAATCCCACTTCAAAGTATGAGATTAATTTGGTCTCAAACTGTAGCTAAAATAAGTTATGATTTTAAAGCTTCATAACCCAAAACATGTTTACATGCTATACTTGGAGGAAAAGTTTAAACATTGTAGATTAGTGGATTTTTTGTAAACAGAAACACTTCAGTCTTGAAAACTTGAAGACTGTGTCTACACTGGCGCGATCTTGTGCAAAACCGGCCGCTCTTGCGCAAAAACTTGCTGTCTGTCTACACTAGCAGCGTGTTCTTGCACGAGTAAACTGACGTTCTAATGTATGAAATCAGGGCTTCTTGCACCAGAACTCTGACACTCCCGCTCAGGAATAAGCCCTTTTGCGCACCTATTCTTGCGCAAGAGGCCAGTGTAGACAGGCAACATGAATTTCTTGAGCAAGAAAGCCCTATGGTTAAAATGGCCATCGGAGCTTTCTTGCGCAAGAGAGCGTCTACAGTGGCAAAGATGCTTTTGCGCAAAAGCACATGCCAGTATAGACGCTCTCTTGCACAACTACTTTAACGCAAGAACTCTAGCGCTAAAAAGTTTTTGCGCAAGATCACGCCAATGTAGATGTAGCCGAAGTGAAATTGACTGGTTTATCTTCATTGTCCAAACTGGGAGAAAACTAATGAAAAGCCAAACTGATTTTAACCTTATTTTGGTGTTAATCTACAGTACAGATTTTAAAACAGAAAAATAAGTCTTACATTTTTCTCATAATCATGACAGTGAACTAAATAAGGCAGTTACCCATTCTGTAACTGATGTTCTTCGAGATGTGTTGGTCCCCTCAACCATGGGTTAGATGAGGACTAAATTATTTGTCTATACAAGTCCAGATTCCCAGAGTCTTTATTTCTGGGTGTAGCCATGGGTTGCCCGATTTGCCCTTTGGTTTAACTGCCTTGACTGCCAAGGAATTAGGGGCATGGTAGGAGTATAGGTACTCATGCCCCTTAGAACAAAATTCTCATGTTCTGCCTTTGACTCTTCCCCAACAAATTATGTTCGTTTATGGGTCTGACAATTTTATCCTTTACTATAGTTTCAACTAATTTGCCCAGTACTGACATTAAACTTACCGGTCTGTAATTGCCAGGATCACCTCTAGAACCTTTTTAAAATATTGGCATCACATTAGCTATCTTCCAGTCATTAGATACAGAAGATTATTTAAAGAATAGATTACAAAAAGTGGTTAATAGTTCCACAATTTCACATTTGAATTCTTTCTGAACTCTTGAGTGAATGCCATCTGTTCCCAGTGACTTGTTATTGTTAAGTTTATCAGTTTGTTCCAAAACCTCTTCTAATGACACCTCAATCTGGGACAATTCCTTAGATTTGTCACCTAAAAAGAATGGATCAGGTTTGGGAATCTCAGCTGTGAAAAACAAAGCAAAGAATTCATTTAGTTTCTCTGCAACGACCTTATCATCTTTGAGTGCTCCTTTAGCATCTTGATTGTCCGGTGGCCCCACTGGTTGTTTAGCCGGCTTCCTGCTTCTGCTCTTCAAACTCCATTTTGGCTTTTTCTTATTATATTTTTACACTTAATTGGACAGAGTGTATGCTCCTACTTTCTATTTTCCTCACTAGGATTTAACTTCTGATTACAAAGCTGGCATCAATAGTCTGGGAGACTGCCCCACCATTAGGCAGTTCTGTTCCCTAATGGAGCTATAAGCTGGAGTCATTGCTACTCAGTGACCAGGTTCTACTGGTGCAGTGACTGCACACTGGGCAGTGTCTGTAGCTGTGCCTGAGGAGTACTGATTTTAGTGGGACATACATCTCTGTGGGGACTTTGTTGACTGATGGTGCTTAGTGGATCTGCGATAGAAGTCCAGTGATTCATGCCTCGTGTTTTGAGACTGGTACCAGGACGAGGAATGGGACCTAGAGGTGTCACAGGCCAGTTGCCAGAGGATCTCTCTGAATACAGAAATACCCTTCGCAAAGACTGTTGGGCTATGTCTACACAGCAGCATTATTTTGGAATAACTGACGTAATTCTGAAATAACATAGTGCACATTTACACTACAAACCTTTATTTCGAAGTAATGTCGAGCTGGAGGACTTCTGGCTCAGGGTAACCTTCATTTCACAAGGTGTAAGGGAAGTCAAAGAAAGAGTGCTTTTCCTTCGACTTCCTGCTATGCAGACAGCGTCAAATGTCGAGCTAAATTATTTTGACTTAAGCTACGCAATTGATGTAGCTGAAGTTGTGTAGCTTATTCCAACTTTAGCCCTGCTGTGTATTTGTACCCTTGGTGGGCTGATGACTCCAGTATTCTGATCAGTTGCGGGATCTGTATCAAACACCTGGCGTTTCAAGGGGTCGGTCCCAATGTTCCTGCTGGTGAGCACATACCTCCATGGTCTGTGCCAGGTTACCGGCGCGATCCCCTTGAATCTTGCTGTCAGTGCTCAGGGTGTGGTGACTGAAGAGGGTGCCTTTCTGTCTGTCTCCCCAATTCTGAGGCAAGATAACTATGAGCGAATGAATGGTGGCAGGACATCTCACGTGCTAGGGAGTGGTGTCACTAGGGCGAAGACAAGCAGTAAGGTCCCAAGGTGGATTTACCCATATGTCTGGGTACTGCTGTGGCTGGTATGGTTGGCACCAGTGTAAGGACAATGGACTCCATTTTGTTTTAACAAATTCCATCTTGGATTGTGCCCTGCACTGAAAAACCAGCATCATCTGTTTTTTCCTGCCAAAGCTGAAATCACCTCAGGGGTGCACTACGCTGCACACGGCATGGGACACTTTGCACACAGCACAGAAACAGTGCACGCAGCACCCTTACTGCTTTTCCCGCTCAAAGGACAATAAAAGGACTATAATTCTGAAGGACGGGGCTCCTCCTGAACACTTCGCTGCTTGGTCCTCTGATCCTCCAGTCTTTGGCCTGCTGCTTCTGGTTCATCCTGTTTTCACTCTCCGTGGAGAAGGCTACGGGTGAAGCCTACCATCTATCTACAGGATAGAAGCTGCTTGAAGATTGGAATCTCTGAACTGCTGTGGGCACCTCCCTTCACAGCCTCCACAAAAGGGTGTGGGGATTTGTGTTTAGGGGACATCCAGCAGGGCTCTTAGGTTCCTTTGCCTCATTCCGGAATCCTGGTCCTTGTGAAAGCCCTTGGGAACTCAAGGAATCTGTGATTAATCCAAACCAGAACATCATCTCCGTGGGATCACCTAGTGTTCCTCCCTGACAGCAGGTCTCCTGCTAAATGGTAGAAGGTCCTAGGCTCATCTTTTCCCTCCATCCATTAAGTGTCATCCGCCATCTAAACCAGACACCTTGTATTGGGGAATCCTTTACTAGCTGCTTCTCTCTTCTGGTTCGAGGGTGTAGGGTTGGTTTACTGGTTCTACTGGGGTTGATTTGTTCTGTGTTGTCACATGCTGTGTACTGTTCAAATTATTTAATAGATTGATTAAATGTATATTTGAGTTGCATTGTTATTTCTACCAAATTAATCCACTGGTGATAGATACAGTTGTCAGGGGACCTGTGCTTCTGGTGTCAGGAACAAAATTAACATCAAGACCAGATCCTAATCCAAATTCCATTATTTTCATTGTCATTACTGAGTTCCTGGGTAACACCAGGAGTGTCAAGATCTCCTGAGCAGCCTAGAGAACATCCCGCATCAACAGCACCTGAAGCTGAGAGGCTTGCTCCTGTGTCAGGGCTTCCAGGCAGGGAACAGGGTGGCCTGCATTGCTCAACACAAGTTAACAAATGATTACCTGATGTAGATGAGCTACCCATGTGGGCCTTCACTTGCCCCCAGTCCTGTCCTTCCCCTTTTAGGAATAGACTGTCCCCTGCTGGCCTCATTCATCTTCTTGGCCAGGGCTGTGGAAAGGTATTGCTGCCGGCTTACTAATGGTGCCAGAGAGAAACTGTGCACCCATCCCACTGTGCTGGGTAGAGTTGGACCTCTGCTTTGGGTCACAGTGAGCACCATCTCCATCAGAAGCACTTTTAAGTCAGATATCACACTCCTTCTTAGTCCTAGGATTGAAGAGCTTGTAGATGTGACACTTGTTGCTCATCTGCCCTTCGCCAGGGTATCTGAGACAACTAATATGTGGATTAATTGGACTCATTTGCATAAGTCATTTACAGCGATTGCAGGGCTTGGGGACTGGCCCTGTCTCCCCACTAAGTCCCATCTGGGACTAACAAAACTCTAGTTACTACCAATGGTAGCTAGCTCAATTATGTACATTAACTTTACAGGAACACTAGTTCATATGCATGGACTCTAATTAACCTAGACAGAACAGTGACTGTTCTGTGCACTGTCACTGGTGGCAAAAAGGAGTTGAGGGTTAGGGAGAGCCAGTCGCACCCCTTATACCTTGTCATGGGGGTGCCACTCCAGAGGGGGTCAACATGCGGACAAAGGGGACACAGTGTAATTAGACTGCCAGAAAACCTTTGACAAGGTCCCTCACCAAAAACCCTTACGTAAGCTGTCATGGGATGAGCAGGAACGTCCTCTCATAGATTGATAAGTAGTTAAAAGACAGGAAACAAAGGGTAGGAATAAATGGTAAGTTTTCAGAATGGAGAGAGATAACTAGTGATGTCTCCCAATGGTCCATCCTGGGATGTAATTATAAATCATCTAGAGAAAGGGGTTAAACAGTGAGGTGGTAAAATGTGCAGATGATACTAAACTGCTCAAGATACTGTTTTCAGGTGAAGCAACAGGAAAAATCACACCTAGTATAACCCAAAACACTAATAAAATATATTTTATGTATTTCATATTTCCAGGATAAATCAAATTAGAAAAAAACATGGACCATTAGCCTCTTTATAGTCATTCCGTATTTTGCAGAGAGTTATGATTTCAAGAATGAAGGGTTTAAGATGAAAAAAACCCATACAATGGATACCTGTATCCATTACTGGAATGGCATCAAAATAATAGGAATGAATAGATGTAAGGAGGAATAACACTGCTAACGTCAAAAGCAAACCTTATAATATAATTCTTACCTGGGTATCCAAAGTAAAACACTTTCCCCCACTGAACTTATGATAGATGGGTAAGGAACAACAGGATAAGTGGCTTTTTTATTTATTAATTTTTTTCAGAACAGTACAACTGATATTTCTGAGAAGTGATACAGATTTCTTATGGGAAGTACAGTTTGTTTGCTTCACACAGTTTAGTTGAAAACAAGTGTCCTTAGCAAATACACCAGCCTGGCAAGTGCCAGGTAACAAGGAAAGTTTTCTGTTCATTTATATTTTCTCTCTGGAGAAAAAGGCAGAACTTTATTTTCCTTTGTTACTCTGAGCAAAGAAAGACAGCTCTTAAAACTGGCTATCAAGATATAGAAAGAGATGTGTGCAGGAGGGGGAACCAACATAGTTGCACATAATGCACTTTTACATTCAGCAAAAGAATCTATGGGTATATCTAGACTACCTCCCTCTTTCGACAGAGGGATGTAAATTAGACACTTCAAAATTGCAAATGAAGCTAGGATTTGAATTTCCAGCGCTTCATTTGCATATTCACCTCATGGCACTCTTTTGAAAAAGTGCTATTTTGAAAGTGAAACTGCAGTCTAGACGCAGTTCTTTCAAAAATAGAAGCCTTTTGAGGCCTCATGAGGTTTACAGGATCTTTCAAAAAAGGCTATTTTCGAAAGAACCATGTCTAGACCGCAATTTCACTTTCAAAATAGCACTTTTTTGAAAGAGCACTATAACATGAATATGTAAATGGAGTGCCAGAAACTAAAATTCTGGCTTCATCTGCAATTTCGAAGCATCTAATTTACATTCCTCTGTCAAAAGTGGGAGGTAGTCTAGACACACCCATATGTGTGGTACAGCTTTCTATCTCTCTTATCTTAACTAGATAAAGAATTTTATACCTTCTGCCTTCTACAGCCATCCGATCAGTCTTTCATTAACACACAGCTGCATAGAAGTAAGTTAATGTATAAAATAATGTTAACTGCAGGACTTGCCTTTTGTTAAGTCATAATAAAAGAGCTATACAAACATCTGAGGAGGTCTTCAGGATACAGTGGCTTGCTTCAATTCACTGTATCAAAAGTCTTGGAAAGTTTGTTTTCCATAATATCATCACACCACATTGATTTAGTATCTATTTCCAGCTCTCCCTCCCTAAAAAGTTGCCTGTATAATAAGGTTTAATACAACAAACAAGTACATATAACTTTGGGTTTATTTACATACTGACAATGCATTCTCAGTGCTCCAAGAACGCAGATGGCAAAGTCCCTGCCCAGATTAGTTTACAGTATTAATCAAACTGCAGTAAAATGGCACACCATTACACAGTTTTATAAAAGAATGTTAGATGTATCAATGCATTTATTTTCAAATCACTAGATTTCAAAACCTGAATTATGGTAAAAATCTTAAACCATAACTACTAGCAGCAAACAAGTGTAAAATAAGTATTATAAAATGTATTGCAAGTGAAAAATAAATACCTATTGGTCACAGTTCATGAACTTGAATGAAAGAGACATAACACAGCCTTCTCCCAAAGTCCAACACAAATTTAACACAAGTCACGCATCCATTTTACCTACAGACATAGCTCTTAAAATACTTTCAGTTGTGCCTAAAAGAAAGATTTAGGGTTTAGGGCATTTTTTAAATAAAAATGGTTTTATATGCTGCTGCTGTTATAGAGCAATTTTAGAAAACTAAAACTAAAACTTTATTACATACTGAAAATTCACTACCTTATTTCTTTTACAAGACTGATATCATGGCACAAAAGGGAAAAGCAGCTATTTCAAACTGCAGAAACTCTCATGTATTTCTAGAACACTAGTACATAAACTGTGCATTTATATTAGAAAAACTTTGACATTAAAAACTTGGTTTACAGTTAACCCCACTCTAAAAATACAAAAGTGCTGATCTTAAAATTGCCAGGATGTCTCATATACAGTATACATACCTTTTTGTACAATATGTTTCCATTACTTACTTGAGGTATCTTACTGATCTATTTTAATTAAACCGTATTAAATCTATTTTAATTCAAAAACCCTCTTAGGTACCATCAGTCAAATATTATGGCAGAATTGCCTTAATTCATCTTTTGAAAGATATAGTCTGTCAAAGAAAATACATTTATGTGGTTTATGGCTCATTATTTTAATGCTCCAGAATCCCCAAAGTCTTTCAGTCAAGAAAAATGCACGTATTACGTTGCTGGTTCCAACTTCTTGATCTCTTCTGCTAACACATGCGCTGAATCTTGCTCTCTGCTTTTGCCCTGTTGTAAAGTGTACAACGATGGGCCCAGTCTGATGATTTTTCCACTGCCAAGGCACTCATCACCCTTGTAGAACACGGCAAACTAGCAAATAAACACAGCAAGTCTTCAGAGCATTGGAAAAGTGCATACTGAGAGACTGACAAATAAGGAGGGAGAGCTTCCTGAATACTGAAGGTAATATTTATTCCCTTGTTTTTGCTCTGACCACACTGCATAAAATGGGAGTATAAAGAGAACAAACAAAAAGATAGAACTGTGGGCTCTCATGAGTATAAATATAAAAGTAACAAATTTTATTATGAAATTTTACAGTATTATATGAGAAATCAGTAATAAGAATTATTTTAATTTTTATCCTTGGTGCTGGAATCTCTCTTTAGTTACTATGTAGTACTTTTCGGTTGAGAAGCTTTTAAAAAATGAGCTGACAGTCACATAAGTAGAGTATCATTTCTAGAGAAGACTCTTCAAAAGGCTGAGCTATACATTCTATAGTGTGGTACTGAAAGTTCTTCTGACTGATGCTCTTCAATTAATAAACCATAGGATATGTGTAAACATAAATTAAAAGAACCAATTCTGGCAACACTTACTTGTCCTAGTGTAAGAGCTCTTATTGGCTTGACTAGTGTCACCCACACTGTCCCATCTTGGTTCAGAGTTAACATGCATGGCACTAAAAGAGAAAGTTGTTAAACAACCAGCTAGCTTACCCTTATATTCACAAATTACATTTTTTTCACTGGCTTAAACAAGTGTAATGAGTTAAGAGATCTCCAAAAATAATTCGTTTTTAATCTTAAAAAATGGAAAATTATAATTAGCATCAGGGCTCGACAAACTATGTAATCTACTCACCTGTGGCGAGTAGATTACAACCCGGAAGAGCTGGGTTCGGGCGATCTGCGCACGCGCAGAATGATCTGCGCATGCGCAGATCGCCGGACAGTGCTGCTGGCGAGCAGGGCTCGCCGTGGTTCAGCGACCCCTGATTAGCACAACCATTTTTATCTACTGTGAGAAGTTATATTAGATGACATTTCAATCACTCACATCACAATCTGAATAGATTTAAATATACAAAGTTTGATCACCTAGTGCCATCTGATGCTGAAACCTGAAAGAACACTCCATCATTTTGTCCCTAATTAGCTCTGCAGGAGGTTCTTCTGCAATCCAGTGCACACGGTTTGTTCGCAATAGGTCTCTGTATAGTGCAGGGTGATTTGTAGATGGTGCCTTAAAATACAAAAATGTTTTATGTGTGTTTATGACAGATATTACATAACTGTTGTGAATGAAAGCACAGATTTCAGAAAAGCATCAAGGCATATAAAAATAAAAGCTAATTCACTAGTAAAGCAAGTAGATGTTAGAGTCTAACCAGCTTCCTTAAAATCTTATTAAAAAAATATCCCATTGTAAGTCTGAATTATTATTCAACATCATGCTCCCTTCATTCCCACAGTTATACTAGCTCATTTGTGCACTTCTCCCTCAATCGTCGCCTGGCCTTACTCCATGCTCACCCTTATGCAATACTGTTTTCATTATCTTGATCCAAGTCCACTATCTTTTCTTCATCTTTCTCAAGGCAGGTCTACACTGTGGGGAAAAGCTGCTTTAAGCTATGCAATTTGAATTATGTCTCTGAGGTACAGCCGTGTTAACTCTGTATCTGCAAAAATAACTAGGAGTCCTGTGGCAATTTAGAGACTAACAAATTTATGAGGGCATAAACTCATAAGCTCCCACTGAAGTTTATGCCCTAACAAATTTGTTAGTTTCTGAATTGCCACAGGACTCCTCATTTAAAGAGTTACTTAGTAGCATAACTCAATTCAACATAGCTCAGATCTTACTTACAGCAGTGTCCACATTATTTTTCCCCCGTTGGTGCCCCTAACTTATCTAATTCCAGTGGAGTACCAGATATCAAAGTGATTGAGTTGATTTTTCACTAGACCTGCTAAATCGATCCAAGATTACAATCACCACAGCGTTAATTTTGTCTGTACAGGTTGGACCTCTCTGGTCCGGTACCTTGCGGAGCTGACTCATCCTGAATGAGGGAATTTGCCGGATCAGAGGAGGTCCCCTGTTACTGGCTCCCCAGACCACCTTCCCTCCCTACTTCCGGCCCCCTTGCTGAGCTGCCACGCTGCTGCGTCCCTGGCAGCCTGGACTGCCCCAGCCCTTGCATCCCTGGCCCTGCTATCAGGGCTGCTGTGGCTGCTACATCTCCAGCCCTGACCCCGTTATCGGGGCTGCTGCGTCTTTGGCTACGACCCAGCTGCTGCAACTGCCACGTCCCCAGCCCTGCTACTGGGGCTGCTGCAGTCCCTACTGCACTACCAGGGCTCCGGCACCAGTCCCAGCCCCACGGGGCTCTGAGCCACCAGCTCTCTTCTCACTGAGGCTCCTAGCCAGGGAGCTGGTCCAGGAACAACCATGGTGCTACTGGACTGCGACTGTTGCTGGATGAGGGAGTGCCAGTTTTGGGAGGTAGCAGCAAAAAGCTTTCAGATTTACTTCATCCTCGATATCCATTAAAAAAAAATCTATATTTTTAAAAGGAATTCAGAAATCAAGATGTGCACATACTTATAATGAGAAAATGTGATTTGTTATAGTGTATAACACTAACACTTTTCCTTAACGCGCACATTCCCCACTCTACTGATTTACCAACCTGTCACATCATAGCTAACAGGCTGTTAGCCTTCTTGAGGAATGGACCATGCCTTACTTACTATTTGTTCTAAAAAAAGGATTAATGCACTTTTGAGTACTGTCGTATAATAAGCTCTCAACTGTCACAACCATTGTTACCAATTTTAAAACACCAAAGATGTTTGGACTTGAAAACTATGCTATTCTATTGATTAAATAGCATTGGGTGATGAAAGACAAATGCCAATTCATGAGAGACACTACCTCTGGAAGAAATTTTTGAGACATAGGTAAAGCATAAAGAGTTAAAAATACATGCCACTAGAGGTGCTCTTAAGCTATTATTTTGTCATTCTGCCAGTGGCATGAAGGAGACTACCACAAAGCTGAGTATTCTGGCATCCAAGGTGCAACCAAGAGGAGGGTATCTCAGTCTCTGGGGCATAAAATAATTCTCATTTCTCTCCTCATCCCCTATTTGATTTATGTGCTTCCATGAGAAAGCACATCTGCACTCCACAGCAAAAACAAAAACAAAAAATAGAATCATTAGCCAATCAGAGAACCAAACATTGCAAAAATATTAGTGAAGTTAAGGTGCCTCAGAATGTTGGGGAATGCTAAATGCTGACATCAACATAGCAGAAATTATTTACAGAGCTATTTCTTGTCTGTTTCTGCAGAGAAGTGAAATTGTACTAGTGTTCAGTACTTCATTTTCTGGCAACTTGCTAAGCCAATATAGTAAATTAAAGGTTTTAGATAAAATATTATATATTGTGCCACAATGGCTATATGAAAAACCACCTGTTTTGAGAGTAATACATTGGAAGCTAATTGCCAATAGTTTAGGACACATTCATGTTAAAAACTCGAATAATTTTCTACTGATCAGAAGTCAGATTTCTGGACAATGTCTGAAACCTGTTAACACTATACCAGTTGGCAGCTTTTGTTTCTCTGTTAAATGGAAAAAATCAAGGCTTCTTCATAAATTAGAATCACATTCTTTTCAGGAGGAATCAAGAAATACCTGCATTAATTATATACACTATCAATGAAAATAAACTCACCACAAAGATATTTCCCGATGTGACATCTTTCTCAACAACAAACCAAGCTTCGCTGAGGCCACTTAGCTTAGCCCTCTGGCCTATTGTATACAGGAAACAACCTATTGAAATATGAAAATTTTACACTGGCAAAACCCCTTAAAGCATAGGTTAGTTTCAGAAATCATAATATTTCAAATGCAGAAATCTCTCTCTTTAAAAGTGTAAGTACTGAGCAAAAAAAAAAATTGTATTTTCTTACATCTTGAAAAATGAAAGAGACCCCAAAAACCTGAATAAGCTTTTATCTTAAAAGTCTGTACCTACTGTTGCTACAAATACCTCAAAAGATTACTATAACTGAAATAGATTATAGAAAATCATCAATATTTTAGCTTGTTTAGTTTGAGCATTTGATAAATGTAGCTTGCCAGTTTCACTGCCTACTACATTTACTAATATGACAGAAGATTTTCTTGCACTGGATTGGGGGATGTTAGTTGAAGGCTCTTCTGAGGCCTGGAAGTGTTTTTTAGTAACAGAATCTGAAACTGAACAGGCAACAGGAAGATGTGCACAGAGAAGAAGGGAAAGGAGAGATGAAACTTGGCTTATTTGGTGCTTGGGTTCTGTAACTACCCTATTGTGCATCACAACCTGTATTAATTTATTTGTAAAGGAATTTAAAATTTCTGGAATTGAAACTCAGTCATATAAAAATAATCAAGTTGATAGTGATTCCTTCATATAAATTTAATGATGACCTAAAGGCCAAAAAGTAATTCTTACATATCAGTAGTGCCAAGCAATAATTATGGTTTTTCTTTTTATTGCAATGTAAAAATTATAGAAAAACTAAGGACAGACCAAAGCCATAGTTACTGGGTTAATGGATCTTCTATGACTCATTAGGCATACCAAAACAGAATAGAGTTTTGGAATTTTACAGAACTAGTTTTTTCAAATAAAATAGTACTGTTCTATACTACACAAATGATTTATTTAAAATAGATAGGAGAGGCAGATGCTTACCTTTGTGTGTGCCTATCACTTTGTTATCTTCAATGGAAACAAAGTTACCTGGACGAGGTTCTAAATACTATAAGAAAGAAAAATAGATGTGTAAAAGATCTTCCTATGGGCCACCTTAAAAATTACTAGGAAAATCAGAAGTTTATAGATTCCCAGATCTAATGTTACCTACCTCAAGAATGAAGTTTTCAAAATTTCTTTCCCCAATGAAACAGATTCCCATACTCTTAAAGAAAGAATAAAATGAATGCACAGTATAAACTCTATGCAAAAGTAGTATGAACCTTTTGATAATCCTAATGTCAAAACATTCATTTTCAGTACAGCAAAGATTTACCCTTCCATGCACCTAAAATATAGTAGATGCTTCAAAAATGAGTATAAAACCCTGCCTAGAAAGCATACAAACTAAATTTAATACAAGTGAAAACCATAAGCACAGGAAACAGGAAAAAGACATGGGTGACAACATCACACAGTTACTCAGTAAGATAAACACTTCTTGTGTTGCATGTATGTTTCAAAAAAAACATTTGTCCTTCACCTTACCATACACAAAGATAAGTCATTGAGGCCAAGATTCACAAAGGTACTTAAGTATCTAAATCTGAGGTTCAGGTGCTAAGTACCAGTTTTAGATTCCGCTCTGATCCACAATACTGCTCAGCTGATGCCTAACCATGTCGGTAGGATAAGTCCTAGCAATGTTGCTGGCCAGGGTAGAATACGATTTTGGCACTTATTACAACAATGCCTAAGCACTCCTACAGATTTGAGCCATACCCTGAAAATCTTTTCATGTTAAAACAGCTCTTTTTTCTTCTTGAAACTACATCACCTTAAAACCTATTCTATTGTCCTCAGACAACTGAACAGTAAAAAACTGATTGCTATGAAGATGAGTACAAAAGTACTAAAACCAAGGAGGAACATCGGGAATATAGTAACTTACATTTTTACTCCAAAAGATCACACCATAAAAGTATTAGTTTGTTAGCAAGGGAAACAGAACTAGCCTCGTTACAAAGTTTTCTTAGGGGGGAAAAAAAACAGCAATCTGATACCACTGCATCCTGCAACACAACTACAGTAAATCAGAGATTCACAGAACCATGAAGAAATATAAATCACTTTCTATCTCTGAAACAAAATACAGGACTATGTAGCACTTTAAAGACTTGTTAGTCTTTAAAGTGCTACATAGTCCTGTATTTTGTTTCAGCTACACCAGACTAACACGGCTACATTTCTATCACTATTGCTATCTCTGTGACTTGTGCTAGTTGGAAATAGGGATGTAAAATCCCAAATAACTAGTTAACCAGTTATGCATTATTGTGACAGGGCGCTCGCCCTGCACTGGCCCTTTAAGGGCAGACCCCGGCCTGAACCAGGGCCGGGGAATTTAGCCCAGCTGAGGCTGTACTAGCCCATTAGGGCCCAGCTGGGCGCTATAATAGAGAATGGGCTGCTGCTGTGTGAGGGGGAGTGAGAACCTGGCTGCTGAGGGAGGAGGAGGCTCCCTGAAGCTAGGGCAGGGCTGGGGGGAAGCTAGGGCAGGGCTAGAGGAGCTCTGGCCAGCAAATCCCCAGACTGCAGGGCTTGAAAGAAGGCCTGCTGGAGGAACATCAACCCCCGGAAGGGGGGCTCAGAGACAGACTTGGGCACTGCCGGAGGGCAGTGTGGTGAAGAGGATGCCGCAGCCGGGAGTAAAGAGGGGAGACATCACCCCAGAGAAGGCACCCTACCCGCCGAGGGAGCCAATTCCTGAAGACAGATGGCAGGGGGGTTACGGTGGTGAGTGCACCCCCTCACAATTATGTTTATCTGTTTAACCAATTAAAGGGGAAGGGCAGGCACGGTATGGGGGAGGCTACAGACAAGGGTGCTTCTGCCTGTGGTGAGCCCTGTGGGACTGAAGCAGACTCCTGCCTGTTCAACATTATGATGAGGAAACTACAGAACCCAAACCACCAAAAGGGAAAAACAATCTGCTGGTAGCATCTGATTTAGAGAATGAAAATGCACATGCATCAGTCTATAGTGTTTGGATTGTTATTGAGCAGAACCTGATGGACACATATCCCCTAGAATGGTGATTGAAGTATGAAAGGACATATGAATCTTTAGCACATCTGGCATATAAAAATCTTGCAATGCTGATTACAACAATATCTATGCTCGCTCTCAGGTGGCACTGTTAACAATAAGTGGGTAACATTATCACCTGTAAATGTAAACAAACTTGTTTGTTTCAGCAATTGACTGAACAAGAAGTAGGACTGAGGAGACTTGCAGACTCTAAAATGTTAGACTGTTTTAGTTTTGAATGCAGGGTTTTTTAACATAATTCTACACTTGTAAGTTCAACTTCCACAACAGACAGATTGCACTACAATAGTACGTGAATTAAAAAATACAATTTCTTTTGTTTTTTTCCCCCAGTGGAAAAACTTGTAATAAAGAATATAAAATGAGCATTGTACACTTTTTATTTAAATCAAAATTTGAAAATGTAGAAAACATCCAAAATATTTACATATGTGGCATGTTATTATTGTTTAACAGTGCAATTGTGACTTATTTTTAATCAATTGACAGCCCTAAAATATATATTCGGTCACTTATAAGTAATTTGACTTAAACTGATCCAGGTAATTAAAAAGATGTAAAATTTACCTAACTAGTTTCAATTTCTATAACAACATACAAATCAAAAACAAAGTTTAGAGATAAATATAAACCAAAAGTTTAATAAGTGTTACCATGCCTCTTTTCTCTTCAGCACATGATGAAAACCATGTTCTGCTGCTATCTTCTTTACAAAATCTTTTGTCAATCCTCCTAAAGGAAAAATGGTTCTCCTCAAAGCATCTTGTGAAATCTGACTGAGGAAGAAGGTTTGATCTTTCATGTAGTCCGCTCCTTGAAGCAGTTTTACAGCTGCATGGTGTAGAACACACAAGATGTTTCAATGTTTCATAGCTTAACTCCTACTATTTGCACACACATTTAGTTAAAATTCTGGTTAATATAAGAACTTCTATTGTTAACATATCGTAGCACATTTCCTCATTGCACTCAACAGAAAACATCTGGGGCACTTTTTACAACCTAGACATTGCTCCATTACAGAGACATTAGATCAGGAACTTTTCCATCTCTTATTATAAAAAGAACTATATTGACAGTCAGGATTACTCTTTTTCTTGGAATTCAACAAATCCCATAACTTCTAATATCTGGAGAGAACAGGACCTGGATTAAACAGAATTACTTAAAGATTCTCAGCCAGAAAGTCAGATGATGTAAATCAATCCAAATGCATGGAAGATAAGGGAGCCACACTGTTTTTCCACAAACTGAGGAGCTAGACTCCTGTTCTTAAACAAAAAAGGATTTTGTTTTGATCTTATAAAAAAGCATTACAACAAGAGGTTAGATTCCTGAGGTTTTAACAATGTCAAAATGTCACTTGACATGGCACTTTGATATGTATTGATTATTGTAACCAACTGTCATCAGCTTGCTGGCCTTGTAAGGGAAGTCTGGGTCAGCCTTGTCAGCAATATACAGGCAGTCCCCGGGTTACATGGATCCGACTTACATCAGATCCCTACTTACAAACGGGGTGAGGCAACCCCGCACTAGCTGCTTCCCCCCAGCAGACCAGGGAGACGCAAAGCTAGCGCCCCTCCCCAGCAGACCAGGGAGACACGGAGCAGCTTTTCTCAGCAGACACCTCAGCTTGAGAATAAAGGACTGAGGGAAGTGAGGTGTGGGAGAATAAAACTGAGCTCTGGAGAAATGTTTGGCTAGAGTTTCTCCTACAATATGTACCAGTTCCGACTTACATACAAATTCAACTTAAGAACAAACCTACAGTCCCTATCTTGTACGTAACCCGGGGACTGCCTGTAGTAGCTATCCCACTGCTGATCCTGACTTAATGGATGGATTATCATCAGTGACCCAAGCTGTGAAAGGATTAGGAATGACTACATAGAGAAAAGACAACATCTTAAAAGAAAAAAAGGAGACCTAAGGGCCTGACAAAGACATGCTTTAAAACGCTACAGGCATAGATTTAATCCTGTAAAGGGCCTTTGAAAAGGAACAACCACCAGGGAAGCGATCCGGGGGTCAGCATTCCCAAGGAGAAGCAAGGCAATGTCTCCACTTGCCACTCCAGATATCAATCTTCTGGCATTCAATTAGCGAGTCTAGTAAGGAACTGCTAAATTGAATGCTGAGGGTACCCTTGGCTGCCAGTACTCCTCAATTCGTGAAGAGTAAGGGAAACTGATGGGAGTGTTTGCTCCCATTGACCTTCCACTGCACGCCATGCTCAGCATAAAGTATTTCAACTCCAACTATGTTATTCACATAGCTGGAGTTGGGTACCTAAAGCCAACCTTCCGGGTCTAGTATAGACCTGGCCTGAGACAACCTAAGAAGAAGCCTGAGATCTAGAAACCAGAGAAGATGCTGTAATAACAATAGCCTGCTGGGAAACAGCAAAAAATGGGCCTTGGAGGCAGGAAGTAACCCAGAGAAACAATAGCCTGTACAAAGGTAAGGACCTAGCTGCTTAATAAAGGTTCCTTGGGCTGGAACTCAAAACAAAAGGTTTGTCTGCATTCTTGCATAGAAGCACCAACCTAAGGACCATTAAGCCCAAGATGGGGTTGAGAACTGAACACAGATGGATTGAAGAACAGCCCAAGAAGGGCTGTTTGGGATGTCAGGATTTTTATTTGGATTTCTGTTATCCTGAAAGAATCAAGCTTAGATGCGATTTAGCTCGAGGGCTATGTTGTGGACAAAAACAGGTTATTATAGGGCAAAGAAGGCAACAGGGGATGTTGGAGGCCAAGACCCCTGCAACCCAATGACCTAATGTCAACAGGGTCAGGCTATACTGTGTAAGAAAATATTACACTTAAAGTCATTCATGTATATTGTTTATTTAATATTTATAAATATAACTGCCATTAAGGAAAGTTCTTAAGAAGATAAGTTCTTTGACCAACCTAAACTAAGAAGGTCATGTTGCTTTTAATAGGCCTGTGTAAGAACCTGGGAAGAAGAAGGGAATTTTCCTAATGTTTTGTATGAATATTGTGCAGGCCTCAATTTCTAACCAGGTGATGGGAAAGAGAGTGTTTATTGTTTCAGAGGACCAGGCATGACCCTAACTAGCAGACAATGGACCCCAGACAATGGCTGGGACATTTTGTTAATTAGTGACTGGTGACCCAAAGGCTCTCCTAAACTTGGAAGCCATTTGGTTTTGGCCAGTGGGAGAACAAAGGGCGGAAGAGACAGAGCACAAGTGATCTTTTGCCCAATAAAGAAGACAAGAGAGAGAGGCAGGTCTTTTATATGAAGGTGATATAGTGAGGTTGCCTGGAAGGAAGGACACTTCTGGACTAGAGACAAAGGAATCTGTATCCACTGGAACTTGGGAAGTCTCAAATGAACTATGCTGTAACTTTCTATTGTAAAGGTCACTCAGGAATTTTCTATTCTGTGTTACAGATTTCCAATAAATCCTTTTATTTTACAATACTGGTTGAGAATCATTACAATCTAAAGAGCTCAAGATTTTGTTGCATCCTCTTGATGTGCAAAAGTCTTCCCCCAAGGGTCCAGTTCAAGTGGACTCACTGAGGGGAGCTTAGAGTGTGATCAGGTATGGTGAAGGTTTAGAGCCATGGTGTCAACTAGCTAGCCGCATGTGACTATTTGGCCAGTTGAGTGTGGCTAGTTGGCTTGAACATTGTGGCTATTTGGCCAGGAGAGGGTGGCTAGTTTGCTACAGCAGTAGTGGCTACTTCTTCAGAACTGGTTGGACACCATGGGTTTAGAGGTATTATCCATGTGGTGATGGAGTCAAAGGGCTTAACTCCAGAGAGAGTAGTCATCCTTGAAGACGGCTGACACCTGAAAGGTGTTCCTCCCAGGAACCCTATGAAGCCAAGAGAGAGCACTTGGCCCGTGAGTCCATGAATCTGTGACAAAGCCATATTAACCACTTACCATTTCTAACTTCAAATCGGTTTCTGAAAAGCCCTTGTGGTTTTTTAATGTGCTTCTGTTGGAAAACTTCTTCATCTTCAAGCGAAGTCCTTGCATAATGTCCAGTTGCAACAGCATCAGCACCTATACGAAGTGTAAAAAAATATATAAATATTGCTCTTGAACATCACAGTATTTAGAGTATTAAAAGTTACAGAAATATTTGGAAACACATACATTATAGAAACAAAAACTGAAGACAAATGATATCTAAGAAGCTTTACATAGCCAGCTAGTGCTTTCCTAATCTTAATACAGCCTCAATATTTAATGGAAAATCACAGTTCCTGATGTATCACCCTTCCATTTTTTGTGCTTCAAGGAGCACCTTCAAATGCAAATGTTAAACTTCTTTTCACAAACAGTGATACAAAACTACAAAATTGTGTTTGTACATGAGATCAGACTCCTTGCCCAAGATTTTAAAGAGTTTGCTCGTCTTTAGCACTTTTGCAGTATAGGGTATATACAAACACATTTGAAGACAACTTACCAAGGTTATCCAGAGCATAATGGAGAAAATAATTGAATTTGATATGCTTGTTGCACATTATGTCAGGATTGGGAGTTCTTCCCAATTCATATTCATTTAAAAGGTAACTGTAAAACAAATGCATAATGACTATAAACAAGAAATTCTATTCAAATGTGAAGAAGTACTTATTAATCTTGAGAGCTTATGACCTATTAATAATACTAAACACATATTGTGAAAGCAAACATTGTAAGGGATTCATTGCTAGATTTTCTCTGTTTCAACATCTTTGTACTTTAAAAAAAATTTCAGAGGGGTAGCTGTGTTAGTCTGTTTCAGCAAAATCAACATGGAGTCCTGTGGCACCTTAGAAACTAACAAACTTATTTGCACCTCTGTGAGTAGCATAAGATGTGTCGATGGGAGAAACTTGCTGCACACACAAATACTCATGTCGGGGTTGGAGAATTTGCACACTTGAGAAATGTAAGTTTTTGTCAATTTAGGCTGTACAGTAGTGTAGACATTGGCTAAGAACCCTTCATGCCAGTCAGAGGGAATTAAAATAAAAGAGACTTTAACAGGTTCTTTAGGGAAACAGAAAAAGGGGAGTAAGAGTGGCTGCTGATCTCTCCAAGACTGGTTAGAGACTATAGAAAAGGCAAGACCAGCGTGATTCTCTTGTTTAAGACCACCTAGGAAGAGGAGGCCTGAAGTAGGGATGTTAAAATGCATTTATTTAGGTAAACACGCAACCTTTGAAAATTTGAGTGGTTACATATTTGCACGCAGGGGTAGACAGCTCCCCAGGAGCTGGTGTGTGCACAGAGCCAACTTTTAAGAATGTTCCCTGCATGTACTGGTTCCCAGGAAGCCATCTGTCCCCTTGCGCTGCTGCCTTTGTATCCCTCTGATATAGACACAGCAGCACAGAGGGGCAGGCAGGAATTGGTGCACACTGGGAGCTGGCTTTTAAACCAGCTCTCTGTGTGTACCAGCTCCCAGAGTCACAGCCCTCCAGCACTACTGAGCAGCTTAAAAGCCAGCTTGCTGTGAACACTGGTTTCTGCCTCCCTCCCCTGTGCTTCTGCCTGTGATACAGGGGCTCATTAGTTAACTGCGTACAAGTTAATGCTTTCACATCCCTAGCCTGAAGAGGTAGGAATTATTGGAAGCAGTAAATGTACAGTCTGAAGATGCAGAAGAGAAAGTTCTAAGTAAGGGCAAGTTGCTTGCTCAAGTAAAAGACTGCATGTGAGCCGTCACTCAAGGGGGAAGATGCAGAAAAAACAGGAGAAGGAATTGTTTGAAGAAAATATGAATATAGGCTTAAGACCTTGAGTTGCATTCTGTCTTATTTAGAGAGCCCAAAGAGTACTTCCAAAGAGGGTAGGAGAATACCCCTCTTCACTCTCCTTTATCCCCAGGCAAAGGACTGTATTTATTTGCTGAGCAAAGTGAGATCCCATGCTTAACCTGATGGTATTTCTCTGCTGAGAATATTAGAGGAAGCAACAAAGTGGATCTGATGATGCATAGAAGTGAGGAGGGCAAAGCAAGGAGGCACAAGGAAAGGAGAGTATGCAATGGTGGTGAGGAAGGAAGCAAGGTCCCACAGTCAGGGGAGTTGGAGGTGGGAAGGGCTGTTATATTAATTTAGATGGAATAAATGGGCTAAAGGTGTTAACACAATCACTGTCCAACATTAAACTGCTAAACAAGGTCCAAGGCTTTATATACAGTGGTAATGGAACTGGATGACATACTGCACTTGAATTAACCTAATTCCAGAGAAATCTCATGAATCCGTTCAAAAAATAAATCTATTTAAGTATGCCAATTGACTCACACCCAGTCAGTACATATATCCTGATCCTAAACTTGTAAGCAAAGAATGAATAATAGTTTTAGCCATGCTAAAGTGTTTCTGTACTGGCTTATGACTTCACAGACACTAACTATCCATATTAAGTTGTCCTTGTCAGTTTTTTGCCATTCTCTACCTTCCCCTGTTCACATACTAACTCTTTATCAGAAACTACACTTCTAAAAACAATGTCTCTAAAACAATCCTACCTGAAAACTTCACTCCAGTATTCCTTGACATAGGAAATCTGATGAAAAGGGATATCCAGTTTCTGACAAACTCTATAAGCATCTTCACAATCTTTGTCAGCAGAACAAACTCCTTGTTCATCCAGAGAGTCCCAGTTTTTCATAAATACCCCCGTTACTTGGTAGCCTAAGGGAGAAGAAAAGAAATTATTTATATACTGAAAATATTCTTAAGGATTAGACCCAAATTCTGGATCTTCCAAGCAGAGTTGTTGACTCGAGTTCCATGACTTGAACTAGAGTCCGACTTAAGTCACCTAGGTGACTCGACTTGAGACTCGACTCGGGTTCATTGTTTGTGACTTGAGACTCGATTTGAGACTTGCTAATTTTGTTAAATCTACTTGGTGGAAAAAATTGTCCGAAAATGCCGATATTGATGGCTTGTACAAAAGTGATTTGACATTTTTAAAATTAAGACTTGAGACTTGACTTGGGACTTGACTCGAAAGTGACTTTAGGGACTCGAGACTGGACTTGAGACTTTAACTGTAGTGACTTGAGACTCGACTTGGACTTGACAATGACGACTTGAAGACAACACTTCTTCCAAGTCCCAACTGGGCAAGAGCATCTTGAGTATTCTTCTTATAGTTGTCAAGAAGTCATTCAATGAGTGCCTCACACTGTACTTCCTTGCTACATATAGTGCAACACTCAGATTTTAAGGCAGATTGATGTGTGCTTGGCGAAAAATCATGAGCCTCTTTCACTTCTTCCAAGTACCATTATTTCACTCCACATTCTGAGCACCTAACACTTCCATAGAACATACCAAAACCTCAAAGTAAACTTGGTTTACTAATATATGCACACTTTGAAAATAATTATTAAAAGCCAATTTCCTAATGATTTAATTTTTTTAATCCATTGCCAGCAGTTCAGAATATTCTCCATCCAGATCACTTTCCCCCAAGCTACTTCACTGTCCGATATGAAGATTTTTTAAAAACTGGTTCTAGAACTCATAAGGTGACACTAACAGGTTGAATACTAGATCATTACATGTTTTAGCTTTTTTTCCAGACAGGAAAAAATTGTATGTATTGTAGTAGTCTCTAGGATCCCAAATGGAAACAGGAATCTATTGTGTAATGAAGAAGAATACAGGCAGTCCCCGGGTTACGTACAAGATAGGGACTGTAGGTTTGTTCTTAAGTTGAATTTGTATGTAAGTCGGAACTGGTAAATATTGTAGGGGAAACTCTAGCCAAACATTTCTCCAGAGCTCAGTTTTATTCTCCCACACCTCACTTACCTCAGTCCTTTATTCTCAAGCTGAGGTGTCTGCTGAGAAAAGCTGCTCCGTGTCTCCCTGGTCTGCTGGGGAGGGGCGCTAGCTTTGCGTCTCCCTGGTCTGCTGGGGGGAAGCAGCTAGTGTGGGGTTGCCTCACCCTGTTTGTAAGTAGGGATCTGATGCAAGTCGGATCCATGTAACCCGGGGACTGCCTGTAGTCAGATACATATATGATATTTGCTTCATAAATTTGGGGGGGGAGGTTAGTTCAGCTGGGACAGAAGGGAATAAAAAAATAGAGGGGCAAAGTGTGTGCATCTGCGGGGAGTTAAAGGATAGAAGAAATAGAAGAAAGACCTTTGCATGTACTCTGGAGAGAGCAAGTGAAGCAATGCTGAGGTGAAGAGATAGTGAAGGGAGGGAATTGGAGCAAACAGCCAATCAGCAGAAAGGAAGACTGTCCGGAGTAAAAAAATGTAAAAAAACCCAGCTGCACAGCATGCATAAGGGTCCTGTTGCAGATGCATGCCTATGCTCCTGCCAGTTGAGGTTGGGATTGACCCATCTCAGCAGCTTTACCCCACTTCCCTAAGCTCAGTGGGTCCTGACGCACCTCAGCAAAATGCTGCATTTGATGTTCCTAAGCCTAACAAAACATAAGGGTTTGCTTTTTTTATAGCTTTCCCAGCAGGCCTACCTACAATTTCTAATTTTTCAATCTTTAAATGCTGTAAGACTTGCACTTGCCATTTAAGGGCCCTTAATGTGGCTGCAATGATAGGTTGAATATTTTCCATTATCTTCTTTTCAACCACTCTTCAGGTTTGAAAATAAGGAGTTCCTTCTTAGCAAGTAGGAGGAATGTTAGAGTGTAATTGAACAGTCATGTAACCACACCAAATTTTAGCAGTTTCATGACTATTCGATGGTCCTCGAAGGCGGAGCCAGTAGAGCCCCCTGCCACCTTGGGGAGCTGCCTATCAGAGGCAGCAGCATGGGGTGGCAGGCAGGAGCTGGTTTAAAAACCAGTGTCCCGCACAGACAGAGGCTGCTTCGCAGCAGCAACCCCTCCTACCCCCCGACGCTGCTGCCTCTAAAAGTGGAAGCGGCAGTGGGGAGAAGCATCTCCACAGAGCAGGTCTACCTCCCTACAGCACGGACTCCTGCCTGCCCCCGCTGCCTCTGTCAGTCAAGGGAGGCAGCAAGGGAGAGGGCAGGCAGGTCCGCAGAGCTAGCACACATGGAAAGCCAATTTAAAAGTCAGCTCCCCATGCCTCTCTCACACTCTGAGCTACTGCTTCTCTATTAGAGGCAGCAGCACGAGGATGGGAAAGGTGGATCCAATGCTAATGGGGAGCAGGCTTAAAAGTTGGGTCCACATGGGAACCAGCTCCTACCTCTCCTCCCCATTTGCTGCCTCTGACACAGAGGCAACAAGGGGAGGAATGCATGTAGTCGACAGGATTAATCAGTAATCCCAGATTTATCGGTTAATCTTGTAGTTCTGTACACGGTGAAATCCCTAGTAAGTAGAAAAGTACATTCAATAAGTCAGGCCTGCACAACTCAGAAAGTGGCGAGGGCCATATTACTCCAAAGAAAACAGCTGCGGGCTGCAAGAGTAGGCTTGGGGGACGGGGGCTGATACTTTATTAAGAATTTTTCAATTAAATCAGGCCTGCACAACATACAGCTCCTAATGCCCTTACCCTCTCCTCTCCCAGCATCACCCCGTCCCCCCACCCACTGACACCACCTCTCCTGCTCTTTTCCTCATTGTCTCCACTTGGCCCCACGGCATTTCTCTGATGCACCCTGCCCCTTGGTGCCTTCCTCTTTCTCCTGACCTGCCCCCCCCCCCCCCCCCAGCACAAGCCCCTTCCCCTCTCCCTCCCTGGCGGTGCTCCGCTCCTCCGCCCGGCCAGCGGATCAGATGGGGCTGTGCCACCTGTAGTCATCATGGGCTACACAGTGAGCCCCTGCAGGCCGCATGCGGGATGTATATTGTGCAGGCCTGCAATAAGTCTTCAACCTGGTATCAAAAGTTTGATAGAAGCCCTGCAATAACACAGGGCTACTCAACTTTGGAAGCCCTGGGTGCCACACTGATACTCACAGTACACCATGGAGAGGGCTGCAACTTAAGTGTAGTTGCATACACATATGCAAATAGCTTCTTCCACTCTGATTGGCATGAATACAAAGCACTTCCCACAATGCTCTGGCACTCTTGGTACCTCCTCCCTGGGAGCTGGAAACGCTGACACCCCATACCCGTGTGTTCCAGCCAGTCTGTACCATTGTGGAGCATGTTCCCAGTGGAGGCCATGTTCAAAGGATCCCACCCGCGGGCCACCTGGTCAGCCCCATGTAAACCCAAATCGCACCATGGGCCACAAACAAAAGGGCCGCGGGCTGCATAAGTGACTGCTGTATGAATTCAAGGGACAGAGTTTGCAGGAAAGTCAGCCTGGAATGAACTGGTACAGCCCGCTATGGGCGGAGGGGCGTCTGTCACCACAACCATCCCGACCCGGTCATACTCTGCCTAGCAGCAACTGATGACAGGGGAAGCCCAGCACTGCTAAGCCCCCACCCCGTCACATGTCCCAGGCTCTCCCGCCCTCCTCCCACATCACAGCCCCGAACACCCTAGCCCCCCTTCCATCGCCTCCTCCCACACCAGGCACCCGAGTCCTTCTACCCCGCCCCCGAAGTCACAGGGCCCAGCCAGCGCCAAACCAGAGCCCTCTGCGCTGCCCCCTCTTCCGTCGGCCCCGCGCCCGCCGCCTAACGCTCTGAGCCCCAGCGCGCGCCTCACCCCTACGCCGCAGCAGCAGCGCCGCCACCGCGCTGTCCACTCCCCCGGAGAGCGCGCACACCACGCGCCGCGCCGCCGCCAGCATCCTCCCGGCCCGCGCAGGCACCCGCCTCCCGCTTCCGCTTCCGGCGTCCGCCTTGGCCCTGGCAGCGCGTGCGCGCGCCGGTTGGGGGCGCCTAGGCCATGGGAGGGGGCTGAGGCTGGAGACCCGGCGCGGGGCGAACGGGAACGTGCTCGGCAGCCAGCACGAGCCTCAGGGGCAGCCGCAGCCCTGGCCCGGTCTGGGGAGATTCCTCACGCCCGCGCCGAGCGGGGGGAAGGCCCCCGGGGACGCCGCGAGCAGCGATCTACCGTCAGCGTGTGCAGCCTCCCCCCGGGTGCCCTGCCCCCCCGCCACCGGCCCTGCGCTTTCTGTAGCGCCTGTGGGAGCAGGGCGAGGGAGCCCGTCTCCCCCTCCTCGAGGCACGGCGTTAAAGGGAAGCCTATTGAGAAAAGGAGCGAGTCAGGCTCAGGGCGCGTGGTAAGAGGTTCCCCCAGAGCTCAGCCTCAGCCAGAGCCTCTCACGTAGGACACAAGTGAAGGGCTCTCCTCTGGGGCACTGCAATAGACACTGGGCCCCATTGGTAACCTCCCGTCTGAGGCAAACTGTTTTAATTAGTACATGTGCTGCAAGTAATCAGTGGCCTGGAGGCAGGGGCAGATGACCATTTCGCGGGGCCCCCCTTTGCCAAGCGTATGCGCGGGGCTTCTTGAAGCCCAGGGCGGCCACCCCGCTCGCCCTGCCCTATATCCGCCCCTGCCTGGAGGCCTTTTTATTTTAATTAAAACAATTGTAATTATAGAAATGCATTTAAAGAAATCCTTCAAGAGCTTTAAAACCAAAGTTTTAATAAAATTACACCCTAAAAATGTGTTCAAACAAGAAAACAATGTATAAAACTGAATAGCCAACATGCAACTAAAATTGTTGAGCATGTATTTTAAAGCAAAATTGTTGTCCAGCTTTAAAGACGGGCTACGTCTATATTGGCATGATCTTGCGCAAATACTCTTTTAAACGCAAGAGTTCTTGCGTTAAAGTATTTGCGCAAGAGAGCGTCTACACTGGCATGTGCTTTTGCGCAAGAGCATCCGTGCCAGTGTAGACCCTCTCTTGCGCAAGAAAGCTCCGATGGCCATTTTAACCATCGGGCTTTCTTGCACAAGAAATTCATGTTGCCTGTCTACACTGGCCTCTTGCGCAAGAACAGTTGCGCGAGAGGGCTTATTCCTGAGTGGAAGCATCATAGTTCTTGTGCAAGCACTGATTTCATACATTAGCACATCAGTGTTCTTGTGCAAGAACTCCCCGCCAGTGTAGACAGCATGTTTTTGCGCAAAAGTGGCCACTTTGGCGCAATATCGTGGCAATGTAGACACAGCCTGGCTGTGTCTAGACTGGCCAGTTTTTCTGGAAAATCAGCCGCTTTTCTGGAAAACTTGCCAGCTATCTACACTGGCCGCTTGAATTTCTGCAAAAGCACTGACTTCCTATTGTAAGAAATCAGTGCTTCTTGCGGAAATACTATTCTGCTCCCATTCGGGCAAAGGTCCCTTTTGCACAAAAGGGCCAGTGTAGACAGCTAAGATTTGTTTTCTGCAAAAAAGCTCCGATCACGAAAATGGCGATCGGGGCTTTTTTGCGGAAAAGCACGTCTAGATTGGCACGGACGCTTTTCCGCAAAAGTGCTTTTGCGGAAAAGCGTCCGTGCCAATCTAGATGCTCTGTTCCGAAAATGCTTTTAACTGAAAACTTTTTTCCATGCCAATCTAGATGCAGCCCCTATGTTTTCAATTTTTTTAGTGTAAAATTTGAATTTCTGTGCTAAGACCCATCTCTTCTCTCTTCTAATTAGAGCTGAATCAACTATATATAATACAGTTACCTAAGTCTCATAACATCTTGAAGAATAACAATTACTTGTGTCCATTACAATAGCTGTGTGCATGATTGTCAGAAAGTTTTCCCTGGTGGTACCTGTCATGTTGGCTGTGAAATATAGAATGCCAGGGCATGCCTGACATCTAGGGAATGAAGCATGTGCTCTCTGGTGGTGGTGTGGGGTTTTGGGAAGAACACAAACGGAGACCATTTTGGGTAGGAAATTGGAGTGTAAATGCAGCTGGAACTTGTCTTTGTAAAAAAACAGTAGATAGGGGCACTAACATAAGCAGGCTACAGGGTTAGCAAACACTGATATACCCGCCATGCACAGGTGACTGCAAGTGGAGATGGCCACCAGGTATTCCTCTATAGAGAATGGTGTGAGAGCCTGTTGCTTATGGGGCAGTAGGTAGCCCAGGATTGTGGAGATGGTGAAGAGACCAGCTTGAAAACCATGTCCACTTTGCCAGGTAAGAGGTGCAGGTGAAAGGCTTCCTAATTTCCAGGACCACCACTCTTACTGGGTCTGAACACTGGAGCTCCACCGAGTTCTACCAGGCTACGTATGTCTACCCTGCAGGTTCTTGCGCAAAAGCTTGCAAAGCATCTACACTGCATGCACGTTCTTGCGCAAGTAAATTTACAGTACAGTGTCGGAAAACGGCTTCTTCCAGAAGAGTTATTCCTTTCCCCATGAGGAATAAGCCCTCTTGCGCAAGAGCTCTTCCATAAGAAGGCAGTGTAGACATGCAACATGAATTTCTTGCACAAGAAACCCCTATGGCTAAAATGGCTATCAAAGCTTTCTTGTGCAAGAGAGCATCCACACTGCCATGGACGCTCTTGCACAAAAGCACATCTCTTCCACAAAAGCACATAGCAGTGTGGATGCACTCTTGTGGAAGACCTTTTGCACAAGAACTCTTTCGCAAAACAGTTCGGCTATGTCTACACTCGCGGCTTCTTGCACGAGTAATATGCAAATGAGGCTAAGCGTGGAATATTGCCGAGCCTCATTTGCATACCTAATGAGCCACCATTTTTTTTCAGAAGAGGCTCTTGTGCAAGAAGGAGCATCTACACTGAAGAAGCTGTGAGTGTAGACATAGCCTTCTTGTGCAAGAAGCCTGCAGTGTAGATGTAGCCCCACAGTTTCCAGGCCATGAGGTGGAAGGTATCCAGACTGGGGTGCTGGAGCTTGCCATGATCCTGAATGAGAATGTCCAGGCATAGTGGAAGGGATAATGGTCTGTCCATTGAAAGGTCCAACAGTGTGATGAACCAGTGCAGGCAGGGACATGCCAGCACTATTGAAATGAATGATGCCTTGTTCTGGTAGATCTCAAGGAGAAGTTGGAAGATGAACGGGAAGGCATACATCAAGATATAACCTCAGGAGGTGAAAGGCATCTTCAGTGAAGCCAGGGCAGTTTCTTGAACAAGCAGAACCTCTGGCACTTCCAGTTTCATATCACATAGGTCCAAGTGGGGAAACGCCCACCTCTGGAAAACTAACATTGCAACGTACAGCCTGGAGGACCATTTGTGACCGCAAACAAGTGGCTGAAGTGGTCTGCCTGCTTGTTCTGCACCCCCAGAAGGTATGAAGCCTGAAGAAGTATTGAATTGGCAGTGCAAAATATCTAGAGCTCTAGGGCTTCTCAGCAAGGGAGAGATGAGCAAGCACCATCATGCTTGTTTTTATAGAACATCACTGATGTGTCTGTGGGCACTAACAATGAGGAGTCCTGTGGCATCTTAAAGATAACAGATTTATATGGGCATAAGCTTTCATGGGTAAAAACCACTTTGTCAGATTAGTCTTTTAAGTGCCACAGGACTTCTAATTGTTTTTGCAGATATAGATGAACATGACTCTGCAACTCTGTGAGCACTGCTACATGGATGCCCTATAGGTTGTGCTTGAAAGCTTGACACACCAGCCAAACCATCTTGAGCTCTTCTACATTGATAAACAGAGGCAATTCTGCTTGGATCCTGATCTCACCCAGATGTGGCTCGCAGCTTAGTGCAACGGCATCAGTGACATAGTGGATTGTTTTGGCAAAGGGAACTCCCGCACAGACCACCTGAGGTTGAAGGCATTACTGTAATGAATGGCAGGACAGGTAGTGGGAGAGTAATGACAGCATCCATAGGGCCACGGCCATATCCCTACCCTAATCTGGCCTGGAAGGGTATCAGCCGAGGGTCAGGGCAGTGTGTGCGTGTGTGTTACACCCAAGTCTTCAATTGCTGAGACGCAAAGTCTCGTTGCAGTGGGCAGCCTAGAAGGCTGGAGGGCGCCCCGAAAAAGTTTAATGTCTGTGACTTTACTGCTAGGACCTGGGTCCCGTCGCAGAGGGCAGCCAACAGGCTCTCAGGTGCCCCGAGTTTATAGGAAGAGCTTATTACATCTCAGATTTTAGCTGCTAGGATACAGAAATCCCTTCACAGCAGGCAGCCTGGGGAGGCTGAGAGATGCCCCAACGGATCTGTCACCTGGGAGTGACACAATCCAAAACGCCCAAGCTCTTCCTATACCTGTCCCTTCTGACCAGCTGAAGTTCTTTTAAATTGTGCTTGGTTCTGTTACAGCAACTGAAGGAGTCAGGTTAAAGCTTAAACAGTTACTATTTTATTGTTACAGGGTTAACTTAGTTGTTAAATGCTACTGCTGTGTTACAGATAACACAGCCACTACAAAGGACAGGACAGAAATTACACTAAGAAGTCACTTACAGGTACCATGAAACCCTTTTGGTTCTCTGAGTTCTTATTAAATGCATGCAAAATAGACACCTAGCAGGTATAATTCTCACCCCTGCGTTCCAGACTTGGCATGGCCAGCGTCTTTCTCTCAATCCCTTGGGAAGAAGTAGGGCGAGGTTGGGCGTCCCACAGACCTCGGGAGACAATCAATACCTGCCAGCAGGTGTAGATGATTGGAGCTCAAATGGGGTGGGCTACTAAACCCCTCTTTATACCCCTTGGGTCATGTAGGCTTCTTCCTGGTCTCAAGTGGCCAATTAGGAAAAATGGCTTTGAATGCCAAGTTTCCCACGAAGGGTGCAAAGCATAATTTACACCTGGGAAAATACAGAAAATGGGCACCTCTGGTATGTGATGGGTGAAGATTCCTCTCCTGGGACAGTGCAGGCGTGTCAATTACTGGTACTAGCCATCAGGGTGACGGGAGGCCCCTGGTTATCAGCTAGCCCATTTACTGTCTGGTTTCTGTTTATGGTAGAGTCAGGGACAGGCAGCACACCTGCATTCCCAGGGCATCAAAGGCTGACTGCCTTTCTCTTGCTCCTTTAACTGCACTCATGACTTGGCCTTTGTAAGCCATTTGGCAAGGTACAGGAACATCTGCACCTGATGCTCGTGTAGGAAGCCTGTCACCATTGCTCTGCATTTCTTGAATACTTGGGAGGCTGCTGAGAAAGGTAATGCTTGACCCTTGTATTCCAAAGTGGACTTGACTAATGGATGTGTGAAAATACACAGCTTTCAGTATGAGGGCAATGTACCAGGGCCGTGGATCCAGGGAAGGAAATGATGGAAGCTAAGGAGACCATCTGGCATCCTACCTTTATGAAGGAATTGAGGTCTTGAAGATCCAGGATAGAGTGCAAACTTCTGGTGAAGGAATAAGGAAGTAATGGAAGAAAAACCCATGTCCCAAAGTTTCTGAGGAATCTGTTCTATCACTCCTAGAGTGAGGAGTGACTACAGCTCATGAGCAGGGACTCTGAAGAGGGATGAGGAAGGTGGCTATTCTTCAACTTTTGCTTTTATAGCTTATATAGGCTGGGGGAAAATACAGCCCAGGGGCTGGATTCAGCCTGCAGCCACAGACTCTCTGCTTGCCCCATGCTCCCACTGCCACCGCTCAGGAAAGTAGCTGCCAAACGTTTCTATCAGCTGGGAACCCAGGGAATCCTGTTTCATGCACTGTTCCTGCCCCCAGCACAATTCCATCAGTAGTTTTCTGACTAGTGGTAGTTGCCTGTTTGAAGAACCGAAGCACCATTCTCCTCTCTCCCCTCAGGTTCTTTGTCACCAATGCACATGGCCTCTGGATCCTGTGCAGGGGCAGGGCAGCTGCCTGAGAACCCTGTAGGACCTCTGACCAGGAGTCATGCCACTAGCTCCCCAGGAGCTAATCCCTCAGCGGCTCTGCCCTTTAAATGCTTCAAGAATCACCCAGGACAGCTGAGTCCTGACTCATACCCACTCCCCTGCTTTGCCTCCCCCAGCTGCTCCTGCTCCCCCCTCCCTTCTGCCTCTGATAGAGGCAACAGGGGCTAAGCAACTAATCAAGTAGTAACTTGA
This sequence comes from Pelodiscus sinensis, assembly GCF_052426305.1. Classification (NCBI taxonomy): domain Eukaryota; kingdom Metazoa; phylum Chordata; order Testudines; family Trionychidae; genus Pelodiscus; species Pelodiscus sinensis. The sequence goes on along the minus strand of NC_143052.1, from coordinate 31,007,208 downwards.
CTAGTCACTTACATCCCTAGTTGCTACCTTCGATAACAAAGCACAGCTCGGTTAATGGAAGGGTTAAAAAAAGCTGTCAGTCCACTCCTAGGGCCTCCACATAAGATATGGCATACCAGACTTCACTCTTTCCATTTTCTAAACTTGTTACAGAAAAAGCCTTCAATGCAGGTCCCTCAATTTACATGCATTGTGCAAAGTTCTGGCACTACCATCTTAGACAGATAATTAGAATAATGTTAATGAATCTTTATGGCCAGTTGCTTTTACTGAATGTAGTTATTTTAGGCTCCTGAAGTATTCTATGGCACAGTTAGCATATAACACATGTTGGCCCAAACACATTTTATTTCCAGACTTGTTATGGCTTCAAATATATACAGACCATTATATTAGATATAAAGACAACTACCACAATAACTGTAATTTTCTGTTTAATTTTAGTACTTTAGATCATTTTATTTACTAGCAAACCCTTTGAAAAAGGTTGTTATGTATGATTAGACAAAATAATTTACTAAAGAAGACATACAAAACTTTAAAAAAAACTACACAGATCTTCAATAATGCGAAGACAGTTCCATTAATCAAATATTCCCAATTTGGATTCACTGAACAGATTATTCTAGTTCCTTTTGTCAACACAAGTTCCTTTAATTTACTACTGAATGTGATTCCATTGCAGGACATTCTCTCCATGCAGTACTATTAAGACAGCTAATGCATCAAATCAAGATTGCAGATGCTAGTACTGTGATACATTTTTGGTTCAACTCTGAGTTAGTTTAGAACTTCAGCAGAGGGGAATCCAGATTCTCTTTGTTCACTTCAGGACTCAGCATGATTAGAGGAGAACTCAAATCTATTAGCTGAAAGACAGAATGAAATGACATAATATTTAACTAGTATCTTGGTCAGATTGTTGCTCCACACATGGGACTAGCAGGGTCATGGATAATTGCAGCCAGTTACCCTAATGTTAGTGCAGGTGTTTGAAGAGAAATATTTACACTAAGAATGTTAAAATCCAGTTAATTGACTAGATGATGGAATTTCTGTTGACTAGTCGATAGGCACTTCCGCATTCCTCTTTTGAAATGTGTCTGGGCTGCACATTGGTGTCTACTTTGAAATACACGACAGTTCCCAGCGGAGGCTCTTGTGCATTTCAAAGTCATGGAGCCCAAGGTCAGCGGGGGACTTAGAGTCCCTTGCTGACCCCAGGCTCCATGCCACATTGCATGCCACTAGGAACCCAGGGTCTCTGGGGAGTCCCCAGCTGACCCCAAGCTCCACAACTGTCCCTTTGAATCGCCTCAGACGCGGCATTTCAAAGGGGCAATCGCCACACAGCTGATCCATGGATGAGCTGTGCAGCAGCTGCCCCTTTGAAAAGCCGCCTGGGGGTTTCAAAGTGGCAGCGCTACTATTGACTAGTCAAAATACTATCTGATAAGCAAATGCTTATCGGATAGTCGACTAGTCTTTTACATCCTTAATTTATACCACACTTAGGTGTTCAATTAAGAGTCTTCACCCAACTGTAAAAGTTACTTCAGCAGCACCTAGATGCACCAATCAGAGCCTGCGGTGCTATATAAAAGGAGACCTACTCTCCAACCCCGAAAGACCTTGAATTTTAAAAAAAAAGAATCAGGGAATGCTCGTCTATCAGATTTGAATTAGCTCCCAAAAGTTTTTTTATTTACACACCCACCCACCCACCCATCCACACTTTACCTCAGTTGTAGCAACAAAACTAGAGACCACCACCAAGAATTTATGCAAAAAAAAAAAAAAAAAAAAATCACATGAGGACTGAGGCTTTAGGATTTTTTTAAAAATAATTACTGGGATTCAAAGCCAGAGTTAGGTATTCATATTTTTAGAGGTGCGTCTTAAGAAAGGGATTCACAAAAGCCAGAATAGTAGATCACCCCTCACTTTTGCTGACTGTTGGGAGTTGTCAGAGAGATATAGGTTCTATCCACCCCCCTTCCCTGCTACTATTATCCCGTTTCCCAGTAATAGTGTGTCCCAATGGTCACTTTTTATTAAAACTATAATTAATTTTGTACACAGCATGGCTAGTTAGGTATTTCAAAATCCATAATGTGCTGATCATTATTTTCCTTGTAAAATGTGTGCCAACATTGTATAGAATTATTGAGACACACTTCAAGTTTCGAAAAGCAGGCCCAAATTGGTTCCTCAAAGATAACAGACAAAACTGATGCCTCAGCTAGCTGGCAACAAAATAAAAACAGACTTAACATCTGGTTAAGGGCCCATTTTTGTCAAGAAAAAGGATGTGAGCGAGAAATTTACATTTTGGCAAAGAAATAGTTGGAAGTTCACATCTCTCAAACTTTCAGTCTCCTGGACCCCAGCTGGAGATCATTCTCAAATGAGATGTAAAAATGGGGAACGCCTCTCCCTTCCCAAAAGATCTCTCTCCCCCTTCATCTTTATTCACAGCATCAACAACACTTGGAAATCAAAGAAAGCATCAGTAGTCTGGAGTGATCTTGGCTACCTTTGAATTCACTTGTTAAGTTACGTATTAGTCACATTTTACCCTTTATTTCTCTGAGATTAATTTTTATGCTTCATTCATTATGCAATTAATAAAAAATTTATTGTTTTATCTAAACCAACATGTTTAGATTGAGAAAAAGATTTGTGAATATCATCTATTAAATGACAGACTATATGAGCTTGTATTGTCCGGGCAGGGCTGCACAATATCAGATACACAAGGGCTGCGTATAGACTGGCAAGTTTTTCCGCAAAAGCAGTTGCTTTTGCGGAAAAACTTGCCAGCTGTCTACACTGGCCGCTTGAATTTCCGCAAGAACACTGACTTCCTACTGTCTGAAATCAGTGCTTCTTGCAGAAATACTATGCTGCTCCCGTTTTGCGCAAAAGGACTTTTGCCCAAAGGGCCAGCGTAGACAGCTCAGATTTGTTTTGTGCAAAAAAGCCCCGATTGCAAAAATGGTGATCGGGGCTTTTTTGTGGAAAAGCGCGTCTAGATTGGCACGGATGCTTTTCTGCACAAAGTGCTTTTGCGGAAAAGCGTCCATGCCAATCTAGACGCTCTTTTCCACAAATGCTTTTAACAGAAAACTTTTCCATTAAAAGCATTTGTGGAAAATCATGCCAGTCTAGACGTAGCCAAGGGGCCCCTGGAATGGGAGCTTGCTAGTGTTGCCCTACAATGTAATTCCAGGGTGGCTGGCAATAGCACTTGGTATTTCTATGAGAAGATAAAAGTTCTGAATGTGACTTCCTGACTGGCTGCATCCATAGGATGATTCTATCCACCCTTGCATGCCCTCACAATATGTACTTAAAAAAAAAAAAAAGCAATCATGAGATACCACTGCTATTAAAAGAACTTTAGTGAGTCTGCACAGCGCCGTGTTCCTACAATCGTAACTGATGCAGGAAGTATTTTTGGCTTTCAAAAACAACACAGAAAAAGTGGATCATGCAGGGCTAAGTAATTAAGGTATTTGCAATCATTAACTGAGGCTCATTCGTAGCTGTTTTACAAAAAACCACTCACTTCCCTTTCAATCTCTAGTATAAGAGATGACAACAACAGATATCCTAGCTTACTCCATAAATTGGATTCAGTTTAGCAAAAGGTGTCGTATTAAATATAAAGTACTAGTGCCACGAATAATTAATATACAATATTCATGTCTCTCCTGTAACGACTCTACATACAAATTCATACAAATAATTTTTAAAAACAACGTTATGCATTTGTGGAAAGCAAACAAACAATTTAGATACGTTTGAGATACCTTACCTGTCCTACCACAATAGGTTTTAGTGGAATAGCTTTATTCACTTCCGGAGTATTAGAAAGGTCAATAAGAGGTATGCTTTCACATTCCAAAGAAGCAATGGGAGTTTCAACTATTCCAACATCAACCAAGAAGACCTAGAAATAAAAAGTTTATTTTTCTCTGTTTATTGTGCTTCCTTCAGAATAATGTAGGTAAGCCAGTTATTGACTTACAGGGAAAAAGCCACAAAAAACAACCTACTAACAGAAGAATGATGGTTATATATCGACTATCCTAAAGGTAAGGCAGCATGGTCTGGTGAGTGAAGTAGGATTAGTGTGTTGAGCAGAGGTGATTAAGTATTATGTAGGCAATAAAATCATATTTGAAAAATATTCTCAAGTTTCATATTTCAGTTTTTCAATTCAGTTTTAACTGACATTTTGACAATGAAATAGCTCAACAAGATAACTAGCTTTATTCATAACTATATCCAATTTGATTTTGATTATCTATTATTTACATGCACTAACACAAAGCCCACAGCAAGCCTTCAGCATTCTGTAAATAGGATACCAGAGAAAATAGCTACAGGTGAACAGTAGTTAGTCTAGTATATGCCTTACATCTGCAAACAAATTGCTATTCCAGCAAATATGAGTTTAGACCAGAGGTGGACAAAAGAGCCTTCATGGGCTGGATTCAGCCTGCCAAGTGATCCGGCCCACAGAGACTGCACTCCCGCTGACTCCAAGCCCTGATTGGCCTGGATTGGGGTTGGAGCACACAAAGTCTCCTCCTGCCCTGCAAGGGGTGTGGTGCTTTTAAACATCGCATGCTCCTTGCAGGACAGGGGCAGAGTATGAGGAGACCAGTCAGGGTCTGTGGGTTGGGAAGCAACGAAGTGTCCTGGCCCGCCCCTTCTGGGGCAGCACGAAACCACTTCAAAAATTTCCAAAGTGGCCCCTGGTAAAAAATTATTGTCCAACCCTGGTTTAGACTTCTTCTCAGTTACTTCCAGACATTCAATACTGCACAAAAACAGATACAGGTTGGACCTGCCTGGTTCAACACCCTCAAGACCTGACTGATCACAGCTAAGGAATTTTGCTGGACCAGAGGAGGTCATTTCTGGACCCTTGCCATCAGCCCCACTGGCCTCCTGACCAGCTCATTGCAACCTGCTGGCCACACTGCCCTGCAAACCAACCCCATTGGGCAGCATGGCTCCAGGACGAGTTGGGCAGTGCCATGCGCTGTAGCTCCCTGCCCCACCAACCTACCAAAGCTCCCAGCCCCGCCAGGCAGCCTTGCGCTGGGTGTCTCAACTCCGCTGGCAGCTCAACTGCCACGTGCCTCGGTGGCCCCACCATCAGCTTGCTGCGGGCAGCTCACTGCCCTGCCGGCCCAGCAGGAATCCGACCATGGAATCCCAGTTAAGAGAGTTTCATCCTGTATATTTTGTAATTGTGACTGGAATTACTTCATGTGATATGGATCCAGTCATGAAACACTAAGTACACAAGGGCTTCCCAGTACAGGTAAGAGTGAAAATTTAAATTTGACATGGAAAACTAATTTCAAGGAACATTTATTGCAATGAAGAAATGGTGGTTAATGGTGTAAGCTAACTCTAGAGGGTGCACGTACACCTAATCTGGTTTGGTTCAAAATTTGAGCACTTTTTAGTTAGTAGATAGGTCACATTTTCATGGATTCAGTGTACCTACCTCATTAGCTTGTGCTCCTTCAGCTGGCTGCTTTTGCACTTCAGTCTCTTGTATTGCATTCTCTGCTATTTCTGTAGTCTTTTCTGGTGAAAAGTCAAGTGTAAGAGGTATCACAGGTAGAGGAGACAAGTCATCTTCAAATGAGGATACTTCTGTCTTGAGGTCTCTAGCCTGTTTAAAACTGGAGGAAAGTGAAGTATTTAAGAGGTGTTAATTAAGCATTACTAATAAAGAATCGACAAAGTAAGGTTCATGTTATTTAGCTGCTCTACAAAGCTAAAGTGCAATCTGATAACTTTATTATTCCTCATTTTGTGAGCACCTCAGTCTAATAGTAAAGTCTTATTTATTCATTCAAAAGCACACTATGCACCCCACAGTAAGGATGTTAAAATGTAGTTAATTGACTAGTCAATAGGCATTCCGCATTCCTTCTTTGAAATGTACAACAGCCCCCATTGGGGGAAGTCCCTCTGACTCCAGCTGCATGTGAGTGCCTTCTTTGAAATGCACAAGAATCTCCAGTGGGGGCTCTTATGCATTTCAAAGCCATGGAGCCAGGGATCAATGCAGGGGACGGGGGGACACAACTCCCCAGCTGACCCTGGGCTCCCTGGAAAATGCCAGAGAAGCCCAGGATCAGCTGGGGAGTCCCCCACTGATCCCGGGCTCCATGGCTTTGAAATGCACAAGAGCCTCCACTGGGGACTCTTGTGCATTTCAAAGAAGGCACCTGCATGCTGCTCAGTCAGTGGGACTTCCCGCTGGCCCCGGGCTGTACACAGAGTTCCTCATTCCTCCATGAGGTGGAATGCTGCAGTGCCTATCAACTAGTCTTTATGTTCTGTGGGGTAAGGATGTTAAAGACATTGTCCCCTGCTCTGCTGAATTACAATTTAAGTGGACAAGTTGTCTACAGTGTAAAAGCAAAATGGGCAATCCATATTTGGTGGATATTTTTAGGATACCTTCTTGAAAATCTTAGCTTAAGTTTCTGGAAGCTTATCCAGAGACTGCTGTATCAGAGAGGTGCCACTACTGCATGCCACTGAAATAATTCAGTTCAATACCTGGTAAAAGGAAAAATATACAGGGATAGATTGGGAATCCAAAGCTGCAAGTGGGATGACAGTGGAGTTGGAAAAGGGAAAGGGAAGAAAGAGCATTTTGGACGTGTACTTTGAGGAAGTAACTGAATGTCTGAGGGACATACATCAGGCATGATGATGTTTGGTTTATGCTGGAAGACAAAGGTTTTATTTGAAATATAAGGCTAGTTAAGTTTTACTGAAGAACCAGCACTACAAGGCTGCTATAAATACACTAGTTTAAACTGTGAGAATATATTTGGACCTTGTAAAAAGTTATTGAGTTGACTTATGGAAGAGAAAGCATCCTCTGTAAGCAGATAAAGAAATGTGATGGTGCTACCCAGATTCCGCATGGAATTGTCTCAACTATGGCATGACTAGACCACTTAACTGACTGCTGGTTTTCCTTATCTAGAAAATACTGTCATGTTTAGATCCTGCATTATCTTTCACATAGCTGGAAGTATCATCGGGTTGGAACAAAGTTACTTCTGAAGTCACTGTGCATCCAGTAAGTTTGCTGAAAGCAGCAGAATTCCTCAGATACAAGTTCTGTGATGTACATAGTTCAAGCTGATTCATAGGTAGTTTGAAGATGTGGTCAAATGATGGATTAAGAAGTGTTTATCTTTGCTATTTTTGCAAGAGTCCAACGTTATCCTCTGTTTTAAGGATTCAGGCAAACCAAACTATGTTAGGGTGCATCTAAACTTTCATTCCTCTTTCGAAAGAGGAAAGTAATGAGGGAAATCGAAAATGCAAATGAAGTGCGGATTTACAAATCTTGTGCTTCATTTGCATAATCTCTTTGATCGCTTTTTCGGAAGAGATATTTTTCAGAATTTTTTTTTTAAAAAGCAGCCTAGATGGATTCTTTCGGGGGAACCCCCCCCCTACCCTTTTTGAAAGAACTCTAAACCTCATTATTTTTTTAGGAATAAGGTTTCTTTCAAAACAGGTTTGTTTGTTTTTTCTCCCCCAAAAGAGCCCTGTCTAAACTGCTTCCCCCCCCCAAAAAAAAATTCTCTTCTGAAAAAGTGATTAGAAGAGATTATTCAAATGAAGCATGAGATTTGTAAATCAGTGCTTCATTTGCATTTTCCATTTCACTCATTTGCATTCCTCTCTCGAAAGAGGAATATAGTCTAGACGCACTCTTAGAGAATTAAGTTGGAAAGGACCAACAAGTATAAACAGGAAAATAATATAGTTAACTGTCATGCTTCTATTCAACAATACATGAAATCACTTATATGTGAGTGTATAGTGTCACTTGTCTAAACATCTGGGACAAAATTCTTCCCACTGAAGTCAAAGGAATTTTAATAGACTTCAATAGGACCATGTTACACCTGTGGCATCTTACCCAGCTGCAAAAGTCTTTTTGGAGGACATACTGGAGACTTGATGTACAGACTTAAAATGTGGAGAGGAAACAGATCTTGGCACAGTTTTAGGGGTCATTGCTGGAATTCCTGAGATACGACGACTAGCGGGTGTTGGCAGAGCAGAACGTTTTATACTGGCTGGAGTAGTTAAAATGGACCTGGAACTAAGACAAGAGTTCTGCGAGGCCCCATCTTCAGAAGGTCTGACAGGAGTGCAAACAGCCACACCACTAAAGGAAAACAAGCAATATAAATTTAACTGAAAGCTTCTAGAAACTTGTTACAATTTCACTCTGAATACTACTCAGACAACAGAAACAACAAAACAGAAGGCAGGCTTAAAAATACAAAAAGAGATATGAAAGTGTTAGCATAACTAAACCTTAAGGGCTCGTCTACACTGGCCCCTTTTCCGGAAGGGGCATGTTAATTTCACCTATCGTCGTAGGGAAATCCGCGGGGGATTTAAATATCCCCCGCGGCATTTAAATAAAAATGTCCGCCGCTTTTTTCCGGCTTTTAAAAAAGCCGGAAAAGAGCGTCTACACTGGCCCCGATCCTCCGGAAAAAGCACCCTTTTCCGGAGGCTCTTATTCCTACTTCAAAGTAGGAATAAGAGCCTCCGGAAAAGGGCGCTTTTTCCGGAGGATCGGGGCCAGTGTAGACGCTCTTTTCCGGCTTTTTTAAAAGCCGGAAAAAAGCGGCGGACATTTTTATTTAAATGCCGCGGGGGATATTTAAATCCCCCGCGGATTTCCCTACGACGATAGGTGAAATTAACATGCCCCTTCCGGAAAAGGGGCCAGTGTAGACGTAGCCTAAGAGTGGATTGATGTTTTATGCTGGAGCTGGTCACATCACAATTAGAGTTCAGTTAACAGCTCTTTTAAACCAGGGGTGGGGAACCTAAGACCCCAGACCTGGGCTTCCCTGGATCTAGCCCCAGAGAATCAGGACTCTTCCCCCACCCAGCATTAGGGTGTTCGTGCTGGCACTCTAGCCCGCCCCCCCACTGTCTCCCCTTAGGGCTGGAGCACAGAAAGTCTACTAGGCTAGGGCCCCTTAGGCTCTGGTATGTGGGGGAAATGTGTGGAGTGTCTTTCTGCTTCTCAGTTGGAGGCCAAATCAACAAGGGTTTGGTTTGGTGTCCCCTCCCCCCCCCTTACTTGCAAGCAGCCCCCGACTGATTTTTCTGTGGGTCAGTGGCCCCCAACCAAAAAGAGGTTCCCTACCATTAAATCTTCACTTGTGAAAATTTCATATTAATTTGAGACAGAAGAGGAAATAATCTAACAAACTTGAAAAGCACTTCTACTAGGGATGTCAAACGTGTAGCCGATTACATGATTTACCAATAAGCCCAGGCTTATTGGTTAAATCTATAAGCCTGATCAGAGGCAGTGGGATGGGCAGGGGAGGAGGCGAGAGCGGATACATGTGTGAAGCCTGCTCCAGCAGAGCTGCCTCCCATAGAGGCAGCAGCAGAGGGAGGTGGCAGGAGGGAGCTGATGCTCAGCTGGGAGCTGGTTTAAAATCTACTTCCTGCGTGTACGGTGTGTCCTCCCCCCCCCCCCCCCCCCGCATGTAAGTCTGTAACCACTAACATTTCCAGCGGTTACACATTTACATAAATACCTGATAGCTAACACACCAAAATTCTACTGTGAATAAGTATTATGTGAAAACATTCCTCAGATTTGCTTCCTGGTTATATTCAAAGCTGACTTCACCAAATACAAAAAGACCACACACCACCCTTCAGTCAAATGAGGGGGGGAGGGGGGAAAAGAGAGTCCCCCATACCTCACATTAGCTCTGCAGAAATATCATTGCTATGTGAGAGCTGATTCTATTCCCTCACACATCAGAATAGTTAATTAATTCCAGTTAGACATTTACGTTACCTAATCCTAGGAGAACCAAACTGACTTCATATCCCAGGGCAAATTTTAACATTTTTGCTTGTGGAAAACAGGAAGTCACCAGAGGACTACAAAAAAAAACAACTTTCCAATGTAGTTTGAAGTAATTAGACCTGCACTTTCAAAGTTTAGGTTACATAGTTGCTTAATACAACATTCTCAAAAGGTAGATATACTTAAAAAAACATGCAAGTGACCCAATACATTACAACATTACCTTCCAAATGTACCACAAGACAGTAATCTGATTGGCTCCACTACTTTTGATGCTATATTTTCTGATGATGAACCTAAGGGAAGAGAAAATATTATTCTACGTTACTACCTTGTTAAAACAAAACAAACAAACAAACGAACAACAAAAATACACAACCAAACACTATATTACTCTAGTTTTCAACAAACACCTACAAGTCACATGATAATTCCATCCCAACAGCTTTAGAACAATAAATATATATATCTCGCTCTGAGTTAGCACATAGCACGAGGAGTGTTCAAAGTAATGTCAAAATCAAAAGCCAAGTTAACAAAAAACAGCCTTCCAAAATGTGTGCTTACCTCCACATCTCTTAGGGACCTTAACCTGATTTGTAGGTGTGAGTATAACTTTAGTCTTGCCTTTTGGGCACGTGTTTCCTTTAGCTGCACTTCCATCTTTGTTCTGCTGAGGTATCTTCTGCAGATTAGGAACGGAGCTCAGTCTCTGAATTCCACTGGCTTGATTTTGGGATCCTGTCATAGAAGCTGAAGGTTTAGCTAAATTCCCAGCAGTAGAGATTTTGGGAGTGCTAACTAATCTTGTTTGCTTGAAGGATACATCAGAATGGACAGCCTGCGCAGATGATATTCTGATCGGTCTAACCATAGCCAGTCTTTGTGTGCTAGAGAGTTTGGAGTTGATCACAGAAATTTTTGAAGAGACACTTGATTTGGCTGAAAAATAGAAAGCACAGTTAACCAGAAGTTCAGCAATTGTTTCCCCCACAATTGGTTACAAGGTACATTTAACAAATTACAAAAGTCTAAATTTACTCAAGAACAGTTGAAGATATGAAAACATTATGCAATGATTTGTGGTAAGTGTTCAAGCACCTGAACTTTGCAGCGGTTACAATTTAAAGGTTTTAAAATAGTTTAGCCACTAGTTTTGAAATCCTTGAACAAAAGCTGTCGGAAAAAGTCTACAAAATGGCTGTCTTTGATGCTTCAGACTAGTCTTGACATGATTGGCTGTGTCTACATTGGCACCCTGTTCCAGAAAAGGGATGCTAATGAGACAAGTCGGCATTTGCATGAACATGGCTGCCACTTTTTTCTGGCTCGGGGCTTTGCCGGAGAAAAGCGCCAGTCTAGATGGGATCTTTCGGAAAATAAAGCCTTTTCCGGAAGATCCCTTATTCCTCCTAAAATCAGGAATAAGGGATCTTCCGAAAGAGGCTTTATTTTCCGAAAGATCCCATCTAGACTGGCGCTTTTCTCCGGCAAAGCCCCGAGCCGGAAAAAAGCGGCATCCATGTTCATGCAAATGCCGCGTGGGATATTTAAATCCCCCACAGCATTTGCAATTCCGACTTCTCTCATTAGCATCCCTTTTCCGGAAAAGGGTGCCAATGTAGACACAGCCATTCAGAATATCAGCTTCCAGGTCAAATGAAAGAGCAAGGCATTTTGAGAAGCACTTAAATATTCGTTCTTTATAGTTATATTTAAGCATAGCTTGTATTTTCAATGTAGTAGGCCCGGCTACCTGAAATACATATCTTAAGTGACAGTCAATGAAGTCTTCTTACCTAATCTAATTAACAGTATTTTTTAAAAAAGTGTAAAAGTTAAGAAACAAGTTTTAACAGGCTATTTATTCACTTAAAAATCTTAGTTTTTTGATTAGTCATTCACATTAAATATTTCTAGGACATGTGTTACTTAACATTTTCTTTGAACATTACCATCTCCCTCCCCTTCCCACTTCCCTTTTCTCAAAGACTTTCCAAGTATGTTGAGCTGCATGAGCCAAGCACAAATGTTTCCCAAATAATGCTGCCCAAATATTTTAATCTCTTCCAGGTGCATCTCTCTCCTTACTTCATGAAATCTCTTAATTCACAAGAAATTAGTAGCAGGTTTTACTCTTTCAGTTTTATTTAAAAAAAAAAATATCCCTCCTCTCTGATCCTTAAAACAAAAAACAAATCATATAAAATACAAACACAAATTCTAAAATAATTGCCCTCTAAATGTACACTGCATTTTATTATGTTCTTGGATTACTAAAAAAAGATGCAACAGCATATGAAAGTCAATTAAGTATCAAAAAAGTAGCCGTGTTAGTATAAATCTGCAAAAGCGACAAGGAGTCCTATAGCACCTTATCACCTAAGGGTATGTCTATACCAGCTCATTAATTCATGGAGTAACAGTTAATCTGAACTAAAGATTTAGTTCAGATTAACTTTAAACTGCTGCGTGTAGCTGCGGGCAGTTCATTCAGACAAAGGGGAATTTAAAAATGGCAGCCGGATGGGAACATGCAAATAAAGCCCGAGATATGCCAGGCAAGTTTGCCAATAATTAAATAATATTACAGCCGCTCCCTGAGTTACGACCACTTCCACTTATGACCATCCGCACTTACGACCAAAGCGGTTGTAAATACGGATCCGAGTTATGAATGGCGATCCGTGCTTATGAACAGTGCAGTCGCCATGTAACTCTATGGGATCCGAGTTACGAACACTTCCGAGTTATGGACCAAGTGTTGGTTCGTAACTTGGGGAGAGGCTGTATAAGATTTGTGCTTTAGTATTGCTTTATAATGGCTCAAGAAACTGTAAGAGATTGTATTCCATTGTTGTGTCTAGTAAGTCCTGAAAGCTTTGACAAATAGTATTAGTCTTTTTTTTGGTAACTATTTGAACTATCTACTTACTGTCTCTCTTTTCTTTCCTCCCGTCCCCTTTTTCCTTCTCTTCCCCCTCCCCTCCCCATTTATTTATTCTTGGATCTGAACTTATTATACTCCAGTCATCTGAAGAAGTGGGTTTTGCCCACGAAAGCTCATGATACATGATAAAGATTAACAAAACACGTAGATGGTAAGTGCTACTAGACTACTTGGGTTTTTTTAAGTTGTTCTTGTTACAGACCAACAGGGCTTCCCCTCTGAATCTTTTTTTGTGTTAACCACAACCATTGTGATATTATTGTTTTAGTTTGCCATAATTAAAAATTTACTGTGATGGTCTTTGTAGAAAAAAAGTCAGGGCTTGAGTAACAGACTTTTCCACCTCCCCTTTATTCTCTACATCATAACACTGGTTCTCTATATCAGATGTTACACTGTGGCCTTTAGAAGTTCTTGTGGCTAAAGATAATTCTAACTAGAAAAGAACCATTATGGATGACATTAATTGTATCAGATCCTAATTTGTAAATATTGGTAAGGATGTTAGATAGCGATTAACTGATTAAATTTTAGCAAATTTTAGCAGTTACACGATTATTAGATAGTCCCCGAAGGCAGGCTGGTAGCCAATGCGTGCGCTCCTGGACCCACCGCTGTGGAGTCCCCTGCCCTCCCCACACCGTTGCTTCTGTCTCAGAGGTATCAGCACAGAGTGTCAGGTGGGAACTGATCCACAAGGGAAGCTGCACTGGCATCCCATGGAGCAGCCTCTGTCCCTGGTGAACCTGGGCCTACTGCCAACAGAAGCTCCATATGCTACTGCACAGGTGGTGGTGGGAGCGGGGAAGAGAGCACACAGACAGCTCCATGGAGCTAGCACACAGAGAGGGCTGGCTTAAAAGCCGCTTCCCCACATATATTGGCTCCCGCCTGCCTGTGAGGCAGCAGCACGCTGGGGGAAGGAGGAAGGAAGGCTCATGTGAAAGCCAATATACACAGGGAGCTGGTTTGAAAGCTGGCTTCCCACGTGCACCAGCTCCGCCTGCCTCCCTCACCATCTGCATTGCTGCCTCTCTGGGGATCCAGTAGATATAATGTACTTAAGATTTCCAGAAAGCCTTTGACAAGGTCCCTCACCAAAGGCTCTTATGTAAATTAAGTTGTCATGGGATAAGAGGGAAGATCCTTTCATAGACTGATTCCTGTCTTGTAACTAGTTAAAGGGTAGGAATAAATGGTAAATTTTCAGAATGGAGAGGGGTAACTAGTGGTGTTCCAAGAGTCAGTCTTAGGACCAATCCTATTCACCTTATTCATAAATGAATTGGAGAAAAGGGTAAACAGTGAGGTGGCAAAGTTTGCAGATAATACTAAACTGCTCAAGCTTTTGCTCAAGACCAAAGCAGACTGAAGAACTTCAAAAAGATCCCACAAACTAAGTGATTGGGCAACAAAATGACAAATGAAATTTAATGTGGATAAATGTAAAATAATGCACATTGGAAAAAAATAATCCCAACTATACATATAATAGATGGGGGCTAATTCAGCTACAACTAATCAGGAAAGAGATCTTGGAGTCATCATGAAGACGTCTCTGAAGACGTCCATGCAGCATGTGGCAGCAGTCAAAAAAGCAAACAGGATGTTTGGAATAATTAAAAAAGGGATAGAGAATAAGATGGAGAATATCTTATTGCTCTTATATAAATCCATGGTACGCCCACATCTTGAATACTGCGTATAGATGTGGTCTCCTCATCTCAAAAGAGATATACTAGCATTAGAAAAGGTTCAGAGAACGGCAACAAAAGGGATTAGGGGTTTGGAACGGGTCCCATGTGAGGAGAAATTAAAGAGACTGGGACTTTTCAGCTTGGATAAGGAGTCTCAAGGGGGATATGAGAGGTATATAAAATCATGAGTGGTGTGGAGAAAGTGAATAAGGAAAAGTTATTGACTTGTTCCCATAATATAAGAACTAGGGGCCAGCAAATGAAACTAATGAGCAGCTGGTTTAAAACGAATAAAAGGAAGTTCTTCTTCACACAGCACATAGTCAATCTGTGGAACTCTTTGCCTGAGGAGGTTGTGAAGGCTATGACTATAACACGGTTTAAAAGAGAACTAGATAAATTCATGGAGAGTAAGTCCATTAATGGCTATATGGGTAAGAAATGGTGTCCCTAGCCTCTGTTTGTCAGAGGGTGGAGATGGATGGCAGAAGAGAGATCGCTTGATTATTACCTGTTCCATTCACTCCCTCTGGAACATCTGGCATTGGCCACTGTCAGCAGACTGGGTACTGGGCAGGATGGACCTTTGGTCTGACCCAGTATGGCCATTCTTACGTTCTCTATCAGAGGCAGCAGCAGCATGTAGTTGGTGGTGGTGATGAGCAGGCGGTTCCACGAATCCAGTGTTCATGGGGAGGCGGCTTAAAAGCCAACTCTCTCCCCTCCCCCGGCTGCCTGATACAGGAGCACCTGGAGGGCGGGGGGATTGGGTGTAGTCAATAAAATTAACCAATAAGCCTAAACTTATTGGTTAATTGTGTAGTCGACTACACATTGACATCCCTAGATACTGGCCTCATTGATTCTGAAGTTTGGTTTATTTCAGGTGCTAGAAGTCAAGAACTTGATTTAGTTAGTGTACATGAAGTTTTATTCTCCTGTCAACCGCAAAGAGATAAGGTGGTTCAGATAATATCTTTTACTGGACGAACTTTTGTTGGCAGAAGGTACACAGAGCTGCATGTACTTTCCTGGACAATGAAAGATATCTTTCATTGTCTAGGAAGGTAATATTACCTCACCTAACTTGCCTTTCATATCCTGGGAACAATACAGCTACAACACTTCATCCCAATGACTGCCTATTGCTCTGAAATGGCAAGAAATAGAGAAAGAACTAAACATGTTCTGGAACCTGCAGGTCAAAAAAACTGCATTAGATTAGCAGAGATGCGCTAACCATTACCATTTCCCCCTATGGGAGAGATGGACAAACTTGAATTCAAACTGGAGTTCATGCTGGAAATTGATGATGATGATGAAGATGAGGTGTTCTTTCTTAGAGGACCATTAGCAGTACTAGGAGGTTTTAACTGTGTCATTCTCAACCCAAACTGTGAATAAAGAAGAAGATTAAATTAATTTAATCTATCTAAAAGACATTAAGCAAACATTTTCATTTGCTAGATTTTTATATCATTATGCATTACAAGTCCTTGTGTTCATTTATCCCAGAGAAAAGTTCTATAATCTCGTTTTAATATACTTACAAGTAAAAAGCACACTGCTATAAAAAAAATGGCACCTAAGTTCCTATATAGAATTGGGATAGGTCTTTGATTTTTAGCCTCTCACCTCCTGACCAGCTCAAGATTAAGTCTTTAAGTATAAAGAAATAAATAAAGATTAACTTCGGTGTACTATCCCATTAATTTTTTAGGTGCTATGCATCTTTTCTTTGCACCTCACCCAATATCCCATGTTATTACAATTCTTTTCTTAGGAGAAGAGATCAGGAAAGTTTGATGGTTATAACTAAGACTGTTCCATTAGTGATAGATCTGGTGAAAGTGGTCAGTATTTCATTTAAGAGTATCCACTACCAAGAGATCAGGCACCTCTGATGAAAGGGGAGAGGGGCACAGTGAACTGCATAGACAATATTAAGTGGCTTGCAGTGTTGTACAAGTTTTAGCAAAATTGAGACAGAATTTTATTATATATAAAAAAATATAAAGAAATTTCTGGTAAACATGAGTGCTTTGTAGTACTATGGTTCCTATAAATTTTGCTTCTGTCACTGCTATTCTGCTTGCATGCTAGAAAAATGACGATCTTTCCAAGTAGCACAATAGGGAACTATGAAAATTCACAAGCCTCCTATGAGGTCTATTATCTGCATTTCCTTGCCCGTTAATAATACATTCTATATTTCATGCTAACACAATATCTAGCTATTTTTATCTGTTACAAATATTAGAAAAGCATTGATGTATAATTTAGCCATTGAAGAATTACAACTGTAGAAAGAAATTTTATCTTAAATTCATTATAAGACACAACTATGACATTACATCTAAGTGAAAAAGCTGGGGTTTGCCTTCTCTGTTTTTATGTATGTAAAAATCACCAGTACTCTAAGAATATTTTCCCTCCGCAATCATATTAACACTCGCTATTACCTTGGTTTGAGAAGGAAGAGTTTGCTTGTCTTGTAATGAGGCGCTGCCACTGAATGATGAGTCACATACATCTGAAGCAACACTGGATTTGTCAGAAAGCAGATCTTCAGATGACCCCATACTGTTTAAGTGTTTCACAGGTTTTGGCTATTAGATTCAATTTTTTAAAAAAATTACTTGAAAGCAATTACAATTTCAGTAGCTGTAAAGATTTTGCATAAGCTGATTTATTCAATAATCCATATTTTATACCAATCAACAGAAAAGCAGACTGAACCTACCAAGTATGTGATTAGATATAAAAATTCTAAGTTCAATGTATTTAAACTCTATTGGACTTTAAAGTCATTAAACCCAGCAGACTTATGTTCCTGCTTACTGAAATCAATTAAGTGAGATAAATCAACATAAGACAATTTCTTTGCAACAAATTATAGGTGACCGCCTGACTAACGATCCCCCACATTTACGATGGCATATAACACAGACTCCATGCGTCAGTATCAGTGCCGGCCAGCAGCGGGCGGCGTTTGAACTGGTACCCCGCCAGGCCAGGGCCTTGCCCTGATTAGCGCTGCTGCAGGCCTGGAACACTTGCACAGCCTGTCCCTAGCAACTGCCCTACTCCATCCTAGAGTGGCCTCTCAAGCCTGGGGTCTATAGCTCCCAGAAGGCAAAGCGGGCGGCTGCTTCTCCCACCGCGTGGCCTCATGAGCATCACAGCAGGCAGGGCTGGGAGCTATGGCTGGCTGTTACAAACTACTGTATTTTTAAGGTATGAAATGGGTTTCCAGGAATAGAAGTGCCATTTATAACATTGTGCCTATGGGAAATAAGGGTTCAACTTATGACGGCTTGATTTACAAGAGTTCTCCAAGAACCAATTAGGTTGTAAGTGCAGGGGTCACCTATAGTCTCTATAGCAAGGGTGGGGAACCTTATTTGTTTTGGGACCGACTGACCCACAGAAGAATAAGTCGGGGGGCCGCATACAAGTGCGAAGCAAAAAAACCCAAACAAACAAACGAAAAAAACCCAAAACAAAACCCTCACTGATGTGGCCCCCGACTGAGAAAGATACTCCCTATATCCTCCTCAGACACTAGAGTTTTAGGGGGCCCAGGCTAGTAGATTTTGTGTGCTCCAGCTCTGCAGAGGTATGGCAGGGGAGCTGGAGGGGAAGTCCTAATCCTTGCAGGACAGATCCAGGCAAGGCAGGGACCACATCTGGCCCCCAGGCTTTAGGTTCCCCATCCCTGCTCTATGGGATTCTTTCAGCCAATGCTCATCCCCAGGCACTGCAGTGCCTGTTACCTATTTTAAAACAATTGCACATTATGCCTACGGATGTGGGCATAATGTAAGGCAGGCACACAAACTCTTCTTTCTAATAGCCCAAAGAAGAAAGAACCAATCAGGCAAAAAAAAAAAAAAAAAAAAAAAAATCATCAAACTGTTAGACATTAAAAGTTTTAAATTGCACAGCTGATGTGTATATTCCAAATAGCATCTGAGGTCACATGGTCAGCAAAAATATCAAAGCTATGGGATAGAAGATAAGGGAAACAAGGGGTATACAACAGAAGCTCTCCTGCTCCCTTTCGTATGGCAGAAGTTCCTCACCCTCCTTCTCAAGTATAAGGAGCCAACATCTTCCTTCTGTGTGCACTACTGAGGAGGAGGAAGTATCTTGCTAGTTGGATAGGAGAGAAAAACCATCCTGTACAGGACATATGCACATGGCAGATGATTGACACAGTTACTGCTTCCCCTAACCTATCTGAGCAGTTGTACTGGGTCTGCTCAAACTTATGCATTTGGCTAATCCTGTTCTAAATAGGAGGTGTATGAAGACTAGAAGGTATTATTACTGCCATATTTACAGAGCTATGCCTATTACTGTCAATCCTGAAGATAGTTTAATATGAGTAAAGAGCTTGTTGGTATGTAAATCACCAAGACAGCAAATATTTTACCAGAAGGATGACAATGTGTTAAATACAGGAATCAGGAACATTGAGCATTAAGAAGAGTAAAAATGTCAATTTGCTTAAAAACAAACAAACAAACAAACAAACAAAAAAACCCACCTCCTTTTTGCAGTTCTAGCCACTATAATAATTACTGCTTCCTCGCAGTGATATTACAAGTTAAAATACACCTTCAGTTTAACTTGTGCATTTGCCAGCTCTTTGCATATAATCAGGGCTCGACAAATCCATTTATGGAGATTTCAGCAGATTGCCCCGTTTACCAGCGGTGCATGCATGTGCAGAGTGGGGCTGGCAAGTGGATTTCACTGTGGTTTGTCAAGCCCTGCATATAATCATTTTTCTATTTGAGGTTATCTCAAACAATGAAGAGATGTATTAACTTAAGTCAACCATTTATTTAACTGAGTAATAAGTGGTGTAGAATAAAATTCTTTACCTTTTCTACTGTCAGCTGATTGCTTTTTCCAAGAGCAGATGAGGCCTTGGTGTGCAATTTGCTTATTGTCTTTCTATTTTTTCCATCAGTTTGCTGTTCTTGGGTTAGAGGTGAAATAGGTATTTTAGGAGATTTATGGATTTTAAGAGGACTAGATGTGTTTGGAGGAGCCTGAAGGGCACGTATTTTGCCAACTGGTGTCACAGGTAAATCTGAACGTTTCTGAAATGAAGGTGGCAGTTGACAAATTGGGCTCTCTGACACACAGTATGTCTCCCTTTTAAGAGACCTCGGGCTTTTCTGTAGGTTTCCTTTTTGAAAGATTTTTAATTTTGACTTGGATTCTTGCACAAATTTTTCTATAACCTTGGGTTTTGATCCTTCTGATTGAGTGACTTTGTTCTGTTCATTTTTGTTGCCACTTTCTAGCTGCAGTGCTAACAAGTGAGCTTCTTTAAAAATTTCCACAAATTTCTCTCCAGTAAGAGGACTCCACATAAGCTTAACAGGAGTTTGAGAGATCCTTTCTTCAGCATTTTTAGTTGCTTCAATACTGACAGCAACACATTTTTCTTTGTGCCCAAGAGGTCCAACAAATACTTCATCTTCATTTCCACTATAAGACAGACAAGTCAATCAAGATGTTGTAAAATCCTTTGCACTTCAAATATGTACCTGTTCTTAAATACTTAGCTTACCTTACAGGAGACAGTGAAAGGTCAAAATCAAATTTTTCATCACTTAGAAGGGGAAAGTCTGAAAAAAATATAACAATTAATTGTGACTCTTAGTTACAAGGATATACACAATTTGCACTGCAGTATGTTTCTAACACTGCCAATTGGCATTGGCCTTAAACTTAAGTTACTTCTAATTTTATTTTAAACTTACCTGATCTTAATTAAGTTCACAGCCTTTAAAATTAACTGTGATAATAATTCAAATTATTTCATCGGATCAATAACCATACACCTTTCTGAACATATCTGTTTCAAGAAACACTGAACATGATTAAAATTGAAAGATTAGAAAAATATCTTAGCTTTAGTTCGCATTTGACAAGACTGTATGTTTAGCCAGTGTTCTTGTGTCAGTAGAAAGTTTCTGTTTTGGGGAAGTCATACAGCAACAGAGAGAAACATTTAAAAATCAGGCAAAGGTTGTACAATGCAAAATTGTTACTGAGAATCCTTTGGGAAAGCGACCAGAAATACTTTTAACACTGAATGGAACAGATATCAAATTGATGGTCAGAAAATATTCAGATTAAAGGTGGCTTCTTTATCACCCATTAATTGTGCAATGCACTCAACTGAAACAATTAAAATAAGCGACTAAATGTTATACGTTTGCAGCTGAAGATAGGCTGTTTAATTGTGTTTAAAGAGAGCAGAAAGATTCAGAAAAGTGAGAATGCTATTTTAATTAGAACAGTTTTGGTGAAATGGGAAAGCACAAGATTGGAATGGGTCAGAGTTGGAAGAAAAATAAAAGGGTGAAATGTAACCCGCCTCTCAAATGTTTAAAAAACAAAGAACATGAAAAGAAATGAAACAGCAGCTAGGAAAGCAGACCTCCACCCTCCCACCAAGAAGAGGGTAAGAGGACTTGTTTTAAGTTACAAAACAAATCAGACAATAGCAGTTAGGTTAAAATGAAGAAGGCCTACCTGGAATTAAGAATGTTAGCTAGCAGTTAATTGACTAGTTGATGGAATTTCCATAAATTACTTGACTAATGGATAGGCACTAGTTCCGCATTCCTCCTTTGAAATGTACACTGGGGCTCTTGTACATTTCCAAGGAGGAATGTGGAACTCCACATGCAGCCCAGGCTGACTTCGGGCTGCACTTGAGTGCCAGATTTGAAATGCACAAGAGTTCCCAGCCAGCGCTCTTGGGCATTCCAAAGAGCAGTGCAGCATGGAGCCTGAGGTTAGCGGGAGACTCCAAA
This sequence comes from Pelodiscus sinensis, assembly GCF_052426305.1. Classification (NCBI taxonomy): domain Eukaryota; kingdom Metazoa; phylum Chordata; order Testudines; family Trionychidae; genus Pelodiscus; species Pelodiscus sinensis. Next base: position 30,985,791 of record NC_143052.1, on the reverse strand, counting down.
GTCCCCTGCTGACCGTGGGCTCTATGCTGTGCTGCTGCTTTGAAATGCCACGCAAAGCAGGGGAGTCCCCCATCTGATCCCAGGCTCTGCATGGCATTTCAGCAGAACCCGGGATCACCTGGGGACTCCCCAGCTCACAGCAGGTTCCGCGGAAATGCCGCACTGGAGCCTGGAGACTCCCCAGCTGATCCCAACTGACCCCGGGCTCCACGTGTTCAGTGCCACAGCTTAGCCCAAGCTTACTGTGGGGCTCTGCTGCTTTCAAACACCGAGGCGGCATTTCAAAGGGGCAGTGCTACCGCTTTCAAGTACCCTCTCTCTGCCTCCCCCCCCTTTGCTGCCTCTATCTGACAGAGGCAGCAAGGAGGGGGCGGGGGAGGAGGGAATTGACTAGTTGATCAGTCTTTAACATCCCTACCTGATGTTAGAAAGGAGTTTTAACTATGGATGTAAAAGAGTAGTCAAATAGTTGACTCGACTACCCAATAAGCATAGGCTTATTAGGTAATCGAATCAACTACTCACATCCCCCCTCTCTTGCTGCCTCTATATCAGAGGCAGCAATGGGGGGAGGGGGGAGAAGGGGAGCAGGAGCCAGTGCTGGGGGGGCTGCTTAAAAGCCGGTTCCCCCTAGCACCATCTCCACAGTACTTGGGGTGGGGGGAAATCGACAGGGGAGGCAGAAGTGCAGCAGGGAACCCGGTCCCAAAATTATTTGAAATGTGAAGACAGAGTCACAGCAGTTCGGACCTGGCGGGAATGGGGACTGCATCAGGTTCGCATGGGTGGCTCTTGCTACATTTCAAAGGCAGAGACGCATCGGGGATAACGAGTAACCCCACTCCCCACTATTGACTAATCAAGTAGTCCATGGAAATTCCATCCACTACTCAATTAACTGATTAATCGAAATTTAACATTCCTAGCTCTAACTGGAATATGGAAGAAAAGGAAAAGAGGGTAAGGCAGGGATAGAGTGAATCCCAGGCAAAAAGATAATTCCTGGTAAAGGGTGTCAGTTTTGTAGCTGGTCAACCAGATCTAAGATTAGGGTTGCAGTCTTCAGGTGGCAGGGTGGGTGTCAAACATTTGGAAGAGATAGTCAAGATTTGAGTGGTGGCACTTTTAGGCACCTAAAAAAAATATATACATCACTGTGGTCCAGAGAATCCAAGTTATGTACTTGCTGAAAATTACAAGATAATTAAACAATGATTTTCAACCTACCACTGTTCTTGGAAACATCCAGTTTTTCTTCAGCCATGTTACTTGACCAGCCTACTGATATGTCTTTTAATTCTTCCATAGAACCTGCAAAATATCATAGGGACCCAAATATAGGTGCTGTTCAAAAAAGTGCAAACTTTGATATCCATAACTATAGAGAGTTGGATCAGTTAACATCACCCAGAGTCCTCCACATGACTGCGAGGTTAATAAATTTTACAAATCTAAAGTCTCCCTTCTCATCAAATCAGATGAAATTGCAGAACTCACAAATATACTGGTGTGAGCTTTGTAAAACAAAGCTCCACACCCAGCTCAGAGATTAGAGGTCTTCAGTGTTACCGCTGTAGGATAAAAATTTCTGCTTGCTTCACATACCGTGTCCAAATTCTGTTCCTTCACCACTAAGTACTTTGATCTCTGGTACAGAAATGCAAGTTTTAAACTATTCATTCAATCTAAGTTAGGGTGACTGTATGTCTCATTTTGGTCAGGAAATTCTCTTTTATAAGCCCCGTACCAGTCAGCTTGATGTGAGCATTTGTCACCTTGATCAGTTGGCAAAACAGGACAAATGCCCAATTTTGTAATAAAAAAAAAAGTAGGGTGCAGAGGAACATGGGGGGGAGGGGAGAAGCAGCAGCCCAGGCCTAGCACCAAGCAACTGGGGCATGGGAGGGGGGAGAAGAGACGAGAAGAGTAGGCTACCAAGCCCAATCTCAGGCAAGCAGCTTGGGCCAGCCCTAACTGGGTCTCATTTTCCTTTTGGGAAATATAGTCACCTTATTAGGGGAGAGTAGCTTCCATGGACTACCTAGGCAGTTGTTGTATTCAGGACCATTGGGCCTTAACACTACATATTTTTTAGAAACACGTGCCTTAGTAACAGCTAAACCAGGTGAGCCTCACCACAGTAAAGATTAAATGGGGTCCCTTTTATAGAAGATACGTGTCCTCCATGAGTTAGTTCGTGGATGGAAGTAGCAAACATACCTCTCAGTTAAGCAAAGTTAGAAGCCCACCGGCCCCCAGCTCTGTAGAATTTAAACACTGGCTAGGGGAGCCTGCTACAAATCTTTGCCAAGGGCATGAGGCTGCAGGAGAGAGATTATTCGTTTCATAACGATTCCGCTGGGATGGGCCCAGGCACGTGGGGACTTGGCAGCTGTGTATGCGGCTAGGGTTTCCCAACCTCTGGGTCGGGACCCAAATATGGGTCACCATTACTTTCCAAAAGGGTCGCCAAGTGTCTCCCGAGATGGCTCTGCCCCCTTTCCTCCCCCCGTTTTTGCATTGCCTTGGGACACCAAGTCTTCCTGAATCGTCAAAATGGGTCCCCATCTGGAAAAGGTTGGGAACCGCCTGCACCCTCTGCTAGCTCCCAGCCCGCTCTGCAATAGCCTGGTCCCCATCCACTCGGCTGCCAAGCCCCTGCGCCCCCCTCCGCTCTGGGACCCCCACGCGCAGCCCAAATTCACTCCTTCACCCCCCACCCAGGGCCTCCCCTGCGCCCCCGACTCCGCACAGGCCACCTGGCCGCCCTCACCCCCGAGACCGTCCCGCACTCTGCGCTGCACCAGGTGTAGCCCTCGGGTCGCGCTGGAACCCCCTAATGGCGGCCCCCTTAAAAGGGAACCGGCCCGCGGCAGCACTTTTGAATTCCTCGCGGCCACCGACACGCAGAACTGTCAACGAGCCAGCTTCCTCATTGGTCGGTTTAAACGAGGTTGCAGCCTCGTGACCCACAGCTGCCCACGTTCGGGCGGCGCGAGACGAACCCAATGCATGGCGGGACTCGTAGTTCAGGAGGGATGACTCCGCTGAGGCGCGGCGCGGCGTGGCGTGGCGCAGCGCCCCCTGGCCCTGGTTTGCTCCAGGCTTCCCCTGAGGTCCTTTCCTCCGTCACCGCCTCAGCCAGCACCACAGCGAGGCGCTGGCCGCCGTTACCCGCCGCTCGCGGCCGGTCCGCAAGTCGGAGTCTGGCGCTGCGCGCGCCAAATCGAAACTGTTCTCAACTCGCTGTCCCGGAGCCGGGGCGTCTGTGTGCCCCAGGCCGAGCCAGCCTCCCCTCAGCTGCAGCGCGGCCTCCTCCCCGAGGGCCGCGCTAGCTCCGCCCCTCCTCAGCAATCCCTTCCCGCCCGGGCAGCCTGCCCCAGTGTGGGGGGCCAGTCTGCGGGGCGTCTGGGCCCTGACGTGGAGGCAGTCCTTGGGCTGCAGATACCAGGCAGTGGGGCATGGTCGTGCTGCCCCAGGCATGCCTGACCTCTGAGCCAGTGAGAGGAAGGGTTGCAGGGGGCAGCCAGGGGCGCTGCAAGCCCTCTGCCCTGGAGCACGTTTCTTTGTCCATGAATGGGGTAACAGTAGCTGCCTACCTCCCTGGTATGGTCTGCCAATACATTCCTCACAGATTGTCAACGGCACAGCTACTATGGTAAGGGAGGCAAGGTAATGGCTGTGAGAGCCTGAAGGGCATGGGGAGTGAAAAATGGATCAAATAGAAAAGCATTAGGGTCATCTACCAGTCTGGTTTCACTGGGAGTGTCCCAAAACTGGGCTTTTTCTCTTGGAGGCTATTGAAGCCAAACTGGGAGATGTTAGGCCACTAAAAGTCCAGTGGGGCAGCCCTGGCTCCCTGCTGTTAGAAGTAAGCACTGCTCACCGGGAGCCTGCACCCTTCACCCAGCTTCAGCATTCCAAGCCCCAGCCCTGGCTCATGCAGTTTCTCTTTGTTTCCTGCACAGAAGCTATTTTCTGCAATGAAGGAAGGGGATTCTTGCGGTGAGGTATTTTTCTGCTGTGCTGCATGTGCACAGAATTTCCCCAGGGCTACGTCTAGAGTGGCATGATTTTCCGGAAATGCTTTTAACAGAAAAGTTTTCTGTTAAAAGCATTTTCGGAAAAGAGCGTCTAGATTGGCACGGAAAAGCATCCGTGGCCAATCTAGACGCGCTTTTGCGCAAAAAAGCCCCGATTGCCATTTTCGCGATCGGGGCTTTTTTGCGCAAAACAAATCTCTGCAGACTACACTGGCCCTTTTGCACAAAAGTTTTGTGCAAAAGGGACTTTTGCCCGAACGGGAGCAGCATAGTATTTACGCAAAAAGCACCGATTTCTTACAATAGGAAGTCAGTGCTTTTGAGGAAATTCAAGCGGCCAGTGTAGACAGCTGGCAAGTTTTTCTGGAAAAGCGGCTGATTTTCCGGAAAAACTGGCCAGTCTAGACACAGCCCAGGAGTAGTTAGTGAGAGTATGGGAGACTGAGGGAGAGATGGAGTGAGTGAGGTGGGGCAGGAGACAAGGAAAGGGTGTGTGGAGGTTGTGCAATTAAACAGTTGGCAACCCTAATTAGCATCTGACAGAGGTATTTAATGTACTAAACATCAGTGCTCTAAATGGTGTCTCCACTGACCATACCTCTGTATTGAAGATAAGACTATGCAGGGGAACCACATTTGACCTGTATAAGCCTTCTCTAGTGATGTACAGCTAATATTTTATCAGGAAGTTCCCACAAAAGTGCTTTCTTACTCTGGTTGTGGATGCTGCAAAATGGAGGCTTGAATGATTGGGAAATCCACCTTGGTGGTGGTTACATGTGCACTGAGTTTTCACTTGGCACAATAGAGGGGCAGGTTTTAAGAGAAGATTTTGCAGCTTCCCAATACTCTGGCTATAGCTAAACTACCCACTCTCTGGTGATTGTCAGTTAGCAATAGAGTAAATGGCGCATATCATGTGCTCTAGATATGTCTCTTCCCACCTTTGCAAGTGAAACATTCCTTAGGACACAATCCTTTTAGTAGTATTTCCCATTGGCTACCTTAGGTGACTGTGCTCACTATTATGGATCACATTCTTAGGTGCCTATCTCTCCCAATTATTATATAGGTATGGTGACCATATTTTCTGAACTAAAATTAGGGACATGTCAGCCAGGCTCCCTGGCCCATGTTAGCCACACCCCTGTTACCCACACCTCTGATCCCCAGTAGCTAACCCCCTGCCACAAGAAGTTCCACACCTGGAGGTAGTATTCCTGGGGTCAAGATGGACACATGACCAGAAGCATGTCGTATGATCCATCTAAGAACTGTTCCCACAATCATCTACCAATAGGGATGAGTTTGGCCTTCACAGGACTCCCCTATGCAACTATCCTGAAATTGCATTAACCCAACTTGCATTGCATTAACTCGGAGAGAGAGGCTGGTGGAAGTGTTCCCTCTAAGATTTTATGCCCATGAGCAGAGTGAATTTTGTCTTGTGCACCTGTATTGAATTCATGTGTGCTTGTTCGGATGTGTGCCACAGTGGTACCTAAGCTATTAATAAATATCTTATAAATCTCTCCCTTTTCCCTCTGCTGCCATGTCTCCCACCCTCCTCTTGCCCCATCTGCTCCCCTGATGCCTGCTGATGCCCCCTTACTCCTCAACCTCCTCTGCTGTCCTGGCTCCTGCCCTTCTCACCCCCCTCAGACCTTTGGGGACTTGCCTCCCTCCACCCACCTACCCTGCCTCTGTCCTCTGGTGCCCGTCCCTCCCTTCAACGTGTCTGCCCTTTGCTTCACCCCCACAGTTTCCTGGCACCTGCACCTTCCCTTACCCCTGCACCTTCCTGGTTCCTTCCCCTGCCCTCCTTGCCCTCTTATTCTCTGGTACCCACCCCCTCACAACCCTCTGTCCCAGTTCTCCTCATGCCCCTCTGTGCCCTTATACCTGACTTGATCCACCAGATTTTGCTTCGACCCGCCTGGCCCCCCGGTGGCAGTGGCCACTGGACTAACATGAAACCTGGAGGAGGAGGAGGAGAAGATGGCACTGCCAGACTGGGACCCCGTAGGGCAGAGGCAGTCCTGCAGAGGGGAGAGAGGTAGGGGCTGCACGCCACTGGAAGTGGGCCTGTCTGTCCGCTGGCAAAGCTCCAATGGAGCTGCCTACTCACCCTGCTGGGAGGATGGGGGAGGCTGCTGCGCCACATAAGGAGCAATGGCACAAGCCATTTCTTGGTTGCTTCTTCCCGCATGCTGGTGTCCCCATCAAGTAGTGAAATGTCTGGTGGGGCTTTGCCGGACATTTCACTACTTGATGGGGCACTGGGACAGAGTATTTAAATTCAGGATTGTCCTGGAAAATTTGGGACGTATGGTCAGTGTATATTTAGGAAAGCTAGGCACTTAACTTAGTTTCTTGGATCTCAGTGTTGTTCTTGTGTTTTTCTAGGCACTTTAAGTTGGGTGGTGTGTGACTTCTAATGGTAGGAATGGTGTCCTTAGCCTCTGTTTGTCTGGAAATGGATGACATGAGAAGGATCACTGTTTTGTTCATTCCCTCTGGGCCATCTGTTGGCAGACAGGATACTGGGCTAGATGGACCTTTGGTCTGACCCAGTATGGCTGTTCTTATGTCTCTTAGCATTGTAACACCCAAGTCCCTTTGTGGATCCCATTCTTAAATACATTTCTATTCCAGGTTTGTAAGTGCTAATGCAGGATATTTCAAAGCGTGCACTGTAGGAAGGAAGTCTGCCCAAAATATTACCTGGCCAGTTCAAGAGATCCTCAACCTAAACTTTATCACTGCAAGTTGCCACAAAACTTCAGACATATGACATCCCTCACAGTCCTTTGTTGCCACAGATTCAAGGCATCAGCATTATGACAGCACATCAGGAAACTCAGAGATTAACCAGTCTGCCCTTCTAAAGCATTATGGGATGAACACATTTGTCATCTCTGTAGGTTTCATAACCATTTATTCATGATAAATACTTCTCAGTATTTAACTTTTCTGTCTTTCAAAGGGGGATAATGGTACTATGCTCCTTAGTAAAACACTTGAGAGCTACTGATAAAAAGTGCTAAGTATTAGGAGTAGTAGTAAGCAGCACCTTTAGGCACTATCTTAGAAAAAAATAATAGGAGTAGTACTATAGGAAATGTGCATGGGCGGTTGGTGAAGGTAGGGCTGGAGGAGGCAAGCCCAGCCCTACCTCCAGCATCACCACTTCTGCTGAGGCCCCGCCCCCCACTGGGAGTGGAGATGAGCGGGCAGATGCACATGTGATCACCCCAGCCTCCCCAGCCCTGGAGCACTGGGGGAGGGAGAAGGGCATGTGGTGCGGCCCTAGTCTCCCTAGCCCCGGAGCACTGGGGGAGGGAGGAGGGTGCTCAGCACAGCCCCAGCCCCGGGGGAGGGAGGGCACATGGTGTCCCTGCCTCCCCAGCACCAGGGACGGAAGAGGGTGTATGGTGTGGTCCTAGAGCACCAGGGAGGGAGGAGAGTGCGTAGTATGGTCCCAGCCTGGAGCATTGGGGAGGAAGAAGGCCATGTGGCTCCAGGGAGGGAGGAGGGCGTGCAGCTCCAACCTCCTGCCCTGGATAATGGAAGGACAGGCGCTGGGGACATCAGCACTTTGCCCCCAGAACGCCTACAACTGGCTTTCTGGGGGCAGTGCCTGGTGGTTTGGGAAGGCAAAACCTTCCGCTGCCTAGGCTACTAGACACCCATGGAACTGTGTGCTGGATTTCACTATCCAGAATCCTTGATGTATGTGAGATTTGTCTGTTTTGTGAGTGGAAAAATGAAGTATGATGTATGTTAGCAGTATAATTCTAGAATTCTGATGTTTCTTACAAAATCAAATACTTCCTGGAGAGTTTACTACAGTTTGGGGATGTAATAATGTAGTCGATTAACCAATAAGCAAAAGCTTATAGGTAAATGCTATAGACTACACACATTTCCTCCCTCCTCTTTCCAGTAAATTTTTTAGCAGGTTGGCCAGCACCCTGGCTTAGTCCTGGCTTGTGATGAGTCTGGGACAAACACCCATTGTGGCTCTGCATTTAAAGTATATTAGAAGCCAGGCAGGCAGCCCGGCTCAGTTCAGGCTTGCACCGGGTCTGGGAGTTCAGTCCTCTCACCCCCCGTCAGGGCAGCAACAGACATAGACAGCAGTATGGGGTGACACGCAACTGGTCTATGAGGACCAGCGCCCACCTGGCACCACGCACTGCTGCCTCTGATACAGAGGCAGTAGCACAGAGTGGCAGGGGCTCCTCGGTAGTGGGGCCGGAGTGCACTAGCTGCTAGCCCCACTCCCGGGGACTATAGGATAGTTGAGTAACCAATACGAATTCACGAGGTTAATCGACTATTCAATTAACTGATATTTAACATCCCTACAACAGTCATTTTTTTCAGTGCCCAGATACAACGATATGAGGCAAGGATAGAATGACTGCCCAGCTTCATATTCCCCTTCTTTTACTAGTGTGTACATTATGGGCATAAGAACACTGGGGGATCCAGTGGATATATTGTACTGTACTTAGATTTTCAGAAAGCCTTTGACAAGGTCCCTCACCAAAGACCTTTAAGCAAAGTAAGCTGTCATAGGATAAAAATAAAGGTCCTCTCATGGATTCATAACTAGTTAAAAGATAAGAATCAAAGGGTAGGAATAAAAGGTCACTTTTCAGAGTAGAGAGAGGTAAATAATGATGTACCCCAGGGATCTGTACTAGGACCAGTCCTATTCAACATATATGATCTGGAAAAGTGGGTAAACAGTGAGGTGGCAAAATTTGCAGATACAAAACTACTTCAGATAGGTAAGTCCCAAGCAGATGGTGAAGAGCTACAAAAGGATCTTATAAACTTGGATGAGTGGGCAACAAAGTGGCAGATGAAATTCAGTATTGATAAATGAAATGTAATGCATATTAGAAAACATAATCCCAACTATATATATAAAATAACGGGGTCTAAATTAGCTGTTAGCATTCAAGAAAGATATCTTGGAGTCATTATGGATAGTTCTCTGAAAACATCCATTCAATGTGCAGCAGCAGTCAGAAAAGCAAACGATGTTGGGACTCATCAAGAAAGGCTAGTTTTTCAGTGTTTTATTAAATGACATTCCTGGCTTAGCCAAAAGCAATTAGAATAATAGAGTACAATTAAGGCCAGGTCTATAGTAGAAGATAAGTTTGAATTAAGATATGCAACTCTGGCTATGGTAATTGTGTTGCTAGAGTCAGCGTACCTTGATTCGAACTTTGTCACCTTCTCCACAGCGGGAGGTTGATGGGAAAAACACTCCGATTGACTTCCCTTACTCTTCACAAGGAGTAGGAGTACCAGCGCTGATGAGGGCACCCTCAGCGTTCGATTTAACAGGTCCTTATTAGATCCACTAAATCGAATGCCAGAAGATTGACCTCCGGAGTGTCGATCTGCTGGTAAGTATAGATGTGACCTAAATTATCTAAATATTCTTCAACCTGATTTTGTATACAATTTTTGTACTATTTTTTCAAAGACAGCATAGTGCTTTCACACAAAGGAAAATAACTTGTATGACTCTGTGTAACAGTGCCATTTGGTAATCTCCACCATAACATCTTATTTAACTATAAAGCTTAGGAGGAAAGCTCTTTTTTTGTTAACGAGTCAACACTTCACTCATTCAGTTAAGGGAAGAGAAAATTCATAGAAAACACAGAGAGGCAACAAAAATGGAAGAGAAAAAATATGACATTCCTGACAGCTCATGGCAAAAAAAGAAAAGTTCACCAAAATATTTTTGCTGTGTTTCATCACAATTAAATAAAAACTTTGATCAGCTTTAATTTTTGGTACATTTAAATTTAAAAAAAAAAAAAACCTACCCCTCAATAACAATGAAAATCAAGCATTTTTTCAAATGATAAAGGAACAAAAAGGGAAATAAACTCCATTTTTAATTTTACTGTTGCAGCAGATCTGCTTAAAGTTTAGTTGCCAGCCCTAATTCACATAGCTCCCCCCCCCCCACAACAATATAGGTCTAAAAACAAATAAGTTGGGGCTCAGATTACATCCTGCAATAAGCTTTGTACGAGTCCACCTACACAGAACTTACTGGCAGGATTGGGCTGCGAGACTGCAGAGAGAAACATTTCTTATTTTCCTTAAGTCTAAATAAACAATATAGAATTTAAAAATCCATGCAGAAAAACAATAGTCATCACAATTCTTACAGCATAGGGTTATTTACAGTGTTTTATATTTACCCTCTCATTTCAAATATTATTATTATTATTATTTATATTGTGGAAACACCTAGAAGCCCTAATCTCATATCAGGCTCCCATTGTGCTAAGTGCTGAACAAATACTGTACAAGACAAAAAGATGGTCCCTGCCTCAAAAAGTTTACAAGCTGAGTACCAGACCAGAGACAAAGGAAGATAGATGGAGGAGCATAAACAATGAGGTAATACTGATAATCATTTAATAGTTCAAAAACAAACAGAAAAACTTCCAAAGATTTAATTCCCTAATACTTTGGTTTTTCGCATTTTTAAATTGGATATTAAAGATCTTGAAAGTGGACTGAAGAATAAAGATGGTATACCTAAGGCAGTGGTCACCAACCAGTAGATCGGGATCTACCAGTAGATCTTGGAGCCTCTGACAGGTGATCCTGACTGGTTTGGCAGGGAGGCTATCAAGTGCCGCATTTCAGCTGCCCCTCCCCACAGTGCCCTGCTGCTCCTGCTCAGAGCTGCACCCTGGGAGCCTCCTGCTTGTTGTTCAGAGTAGGGGATACAGAAGCACGGGGGCATTGATGTCACTCTGACCCTGTCCCCTGTACCTTATATTCTCAGAGTGAAGAGGATGGGGCCTAGGTGAAGGGGCAGGGCAGGGGTATTTGGATTTGAGGTAGATCTTGGACTGACTTAAATTCAGAAAAGTAATAGAAATGTAGCCATGTTAGTCTGGTGTAGCTGAAGAAAAATACAGGACTATGTAGCACTTTAAAGACTAACAAGATGGTTTATTAGATGATGAGCTTTCATGGGCCAGACCCACTTCCTCAGATCAAATAGTGGAAGAAAATAGTCACAACCATATATACCAAAGGATACAATTTAAAAAAAAATTGAACACATATGAAAAGGACAAATCAAATTTCAGAACAGAAGGGGGATGCGGGGGGGGGGGGGGGAGGGGAGAGGTAAATGTCTGTGGGCTAATGATATTAGAGGTGATAATTGGGGAAGCTATCTTTGTAATGGGTAAGATAACTAGAGTGTTTGTTGAGACCTACCCGTAAAGTGTTGAGTTTTAGCATGAATGACAGTTCAGAGGATTCCCTTTCAAGTGCAGATTTAAAAGGTTTTAAACTGTTTTTTCTTTGTGATCCTGTTCCAGTATAGGCTGTAGTTTATTGATAATGTGTTGGACAGGTTTAAGTTGGGGGTTGTAGGTGATGACAAGTGGTGTTCTATTGTTGTTTTTCTTGGGTCTGTCTTGAAATAGATGGTTTCTAGGTATTCGTCTGGCTCTTTCAATTTGCTTTTTTATTTCTCCGGGTGGGTAGTTGAAGTTTATAAATGCTTGGTAGAGATCCTGAAGTTTCTGGTCTCTGTCAGTGGGATTAGAGCAGATGCGGTTGTATCGAAGGGCTTGGCTATAGATGATGGATCATATGGTGTGTTCTGGATGGGAGCTGGAAGCATGTAGGTAACTCTATGAGTCAGTGGGTTTACTCGAACAGGATACCAAACTCCAAGAGGCTCTGGGAGACAGACCCATAGTCTCCTATAGACAACCACCTAACCTCAAGATGATTCTTACCAACAACCACAGGACATACCACACTTTTGCCATTTGTCTTTCACCTTGTGTTCTTGATCAAACTTCTACCATCACCTACTTTCATCTGCTACCATCTGTTCTATTTTCTGTCCTTCCTCATTCTGTCCTGTATTCTCCAGCCAGCCTCCCTTTACCCTCTTGTTCTGTTACAAGCTAAACTCTATCTTTTTCCTAGCTACTTATACCTTTGTCTTTCTGCATTACATGCCCCAATGTTGTAAACTACTGAGTAGACAAGGAGGAGCATTTTCAGTAGGCATATGTTACACATTTAAATGAAAGAAGATTTCAAAACATGAAAATGAATTTGAAAACATCTCGTCTACATGGCATACTCCTTCCTCCCAAAGCATGAGAGATTTTAAAAGCAGATTTAAGCTGATACCAATTAGGGAGTCCCTCTCACTCAATTACTTGATTGTGAGTCTTGGAACAGGTCTAAATGATTACTTAAATTTATTCTCCAGTTTAATTCAATCAAATGCTCACATTGCAGGAAGTACAGTAGTTATACATAAAAGACTGGCTGCATTGTATTAGAAATCTATTTAGATTTTCACATTCTGTGTTTGGTTGGACTGAAACAGCTCCAATTTGCACTTCATCCTTCTGCATTTTCCATTTCTATTACCCTCCCCTGCACATAACTCCATGGGACGAGCTGCTTCTGCAAATTTGGCAGCATCTTAGCTGCTTCTGTTTATAAGGAAAGATCCCAGCACCTAGAAGGAGGAGAAAGCACGACTGAGGTTTCTCATTATTATATTACTCTTGAACAGTCCAGAGAATTTCCTGGATGACTAGCACATTATTGAATGTGAAGTTGTCTTTCTGTGTACCCTGTACTGGTCTTTCCCTTGTGGGAGGGAACAGAGGTATTGAAAGGACTACTTTGCCCATCTACACCACAAACACCTTCTTCCACCTCAAAGAGATTGGAAGCCTGTCTTCTTGAGAGCTCAATCACAGGGATAGCATGAATGTTTCCAGGAGGTAAGTTACTTGTTATATTCCTACAGGCAGATAGGTAATGGGGGGCGAGGGGCAAGACAAACTGCTTGAAAATTATAGCGATTTTCTTGTGATCTAAAAAATTTTACAGCTAGATATTAATTATTGGTATTTTATTTGTTGCTGTATAAAATGTATGACAGCCCCAGACCTAAGTAATTAATTTAAGAATCATAGAAGCATTTTTCATCGATTGAAAAATAACATATGCAGAGCTCTTGTTTCAATGGTGGAATTCCTTCAGCAGTCTGCATTTCCTATTAGCCATCTCTAATCATTAGCTCTAAAAGCTCTTTTTCTTAGTATATGACAATCATATATCTGTGTGCTTAAGAGCTCTTTACCCAAAGACTGTGTTTGCATTGTTGTACTACTGCTGGTGCCAGTGCTCAATATATAATGAAAGAGGTGCTGGTGTTTAAACAACTTTTTTCCTTTGATTATTGAGGCAACAAGCTGAAGGTGCTGGGGCTATGAACTGTCAAACTTAATTAAGCACTGCCTACTGCTCTTACACTAATGCTAGTAATGGTGGGAAGACTAGTGTAGACTAGAGTTTTACTATCATACCATCTAGTCTTTCTCAGAGTGGTTTTAGGCATAATGATGGTTAACACAATGGTGGCTGGTCTTCTGTCTTTTCTGTTGCACCATATTCAGATGGAATTATGGATAATCAGCATTTCACAAGATCAGGCCTACAGTGTCTGTAGTAACCACCTATAACTGATGTAGCAATAAAAAAAATATGAAAATGTTAGCCTTAATTCCCCTGTGCTTCAGTTTCCTTCTCTGTAAAATGGGGATGATAATAACAATACCTACCTCACAAAGGTGTTGTGATATTTAATGCCTGCAAGGTATTCTGAAACCAGATACAGAAGGTGGTATGAAAGTGCAAAATATTATCATTCTCAATATAGTTACCACTGGACATATGCTCACAGTGCAGTTGCCACTGATTGGTACCACTGGGTAAGGATTTTTCTAAGAGTGACCGTCTATAGTAAAACAGAATTGGACATACATTGCCAGAGCGATATGAGGAAGCTGTACCTCTTCTTGTGGATAAAAGAGGATTTCAGTTTCTAATGCTTTGATACATTTTATGAACACTGAAAAACGAAAGAAAGAAAGAAAGAAAGAAAGATGTTTCACAAAGTTGAATAAAATGAACAAATAAATGCATAGTAATGTTTGCCAAGAGCACAGTATGTTGACTAATATTCACTCAGCCTGTCAGTGTTAGGGATGTGCAAATGGCTGGCAAATGTTCCATATTTCCAATTATGGAGATTTCCCTACTAGCCCTATGCAGTTTGAAGTTGTGTACCAAATCTGTTTAATGGTTTAATTTGCCTCCTGGATTTCACTCTCATATTATAATATTCTTAATTAAAAGTACTACTTTTAATCCTAGATATTTTTTTTTTGGCAGAATACATTCTCTCCGTGCTCACAGACAGAAAGCTCCAGCACACACTGGGGAGAACTGGCAGAATTCCTGTGGCTCCAAACAGTGCTGTAGTGATGAACTAGTTACACTCCATACACTCTACACAGTGATCATCATGGTTATCTTAATGGCAATTTGGGGAGCCTGGGCAAGGAAAGATGCCTATTTATAGCTGAAAAATGTGTCTCTGACAAAAACTTAGAGACTCTCATGAGGATTAAAAAGACAAAAGACGGAACAAAACTCACAATCTTTGAAAATTAAAGTTCATCTTTAATTGTAAAGGCAAAATTGCTTCTGCCAGTGGATTTTAATCCACTTTGTTTGAAAAAGTACAGAACAAGACTTCAGTGAGAAAATGGAATATTAGTAATATAACACTGTTCAGTGTAACAATGGTATACATGCATAAATGAAACTGCATTTTAAATACAATCTGATGGGGAATATGATTAGAACTTTTATTTGCCATGGTATTTATGTGTGTTCCACTTTTTGACTTGAGTTGCTCGTTTGTTTGCATTTTTATATTATAGAAGAGGTTGTGATAAGACTGGTGGGGCCTACCTGGTTACGAGCAAGTAAAGACCTCTGATTTAGCTGAGTTCTCAACTCAGTTGCTAGAATGAAGGATTATAGTTTGATTTAGGCAGTTCTGTTTGGTGTTATGTTAATGTAGAAATCACTTTTTTCTTAAAATCTGTACAGGCTCAGGAATAAACAGTGGAGAAAACTATATTTGTAAGAGTCTTTTGTTAATGTACCAGATAGCCTATTAGCAGTTTATACCATTATATGAAATATCAGAGGGGTAGCTGTGTTAGTCTGAATCTGCAAAAGTGGCGAGGAGTCCTGTGGCACCTTATAGACTAACCGAAGTGTTGGAACATAAGCTTTCGTGGGCAAAGACCCACTTCGTCAGATGCATGCATCTGACGAAGTGGGTCTTTGCCCACGAAAGCTTATGTTCCAACACTTCGGTTAGTCTATAAGGTGCCACAGGACTCCTCGCCATTATATGAAATCTCATCCTTAACCACTGCCTGCCCTTTGCTAATGATTTAATTACAGTACCTCAGCTAGGTAATAGTGGCCCACATACCAAGAACACATCGATGACTGAAAAACATTTTGAATACTTTACACACGATACTTTAGAGATAATTGGTTCTATAAATATTCTAATAATTATTAGCTATGGATATTTTTCTTCTGAGTTTAGACACACAAATTTACCTATTTTTTTACTTGTCACTTGTCCATTCTTTAATAGATGTTAATTTGTTTACACAGAGAGTGTATATCAAACAGTATTGATGCAGGCCCATGAATTTCAATGGAACATCTTATACATCTGTCCATATGTATGTCTGCTGCTTTGCTGAATGCATACCATGTATCCATAGTACACTGACAAGGAATAGAAACCAGAAGTGGGCAAAACCTCTTCAGGAAAGACAATATGAATATACATCAGGAAGAGTTTACCAAAACTGAGCTACTTGAATAAAAAGTAACTATCAAGGATTAGAAGATGAAGAACAAATGAATTAAAGTGAAGAAAACAAGGAAAAACTATGATTGACCAAAGAGCCATCTCTTGCTTCAAACATCGTTGCTATTACTCTAAGTATAAATAGACACACAAAAAGTGTTGCATTTAGAATAAGTAACTGCAGGCAGGAAGGTAGTTCACAGGTCCAGAAAGTACTGCAAGAGCAGCTGGTGCTTCAGAGGAGATTATTAGGTTTCCAGGTTTGCCGTTCTTCCCACCTTGATTGGTCTTTGAGTAGGAAAGAAGCATAGAGGTTTAGAGGCGAGAGCAGAGGACCAGCAAAGCACAGCAAAAGCTTCCAGCTCTATCCTGTTGCAAGAATCTCTTTGCTGATGCTGGAAAACAGAGAAAGACCTGTACATTTCAGAGAAAATGGAAGCAATACATACCACAAGTGACTTGGTTTGCAATGGTGAGGAGAAAGTGAGAATCAGCAGGAACTGATGGAAAAGAGATCTGGGTAGTGGTAAAAGTAGCACAACATGGTAACAGGAGAATTTCAAAGTTATTCAACAGAAGCCTACAATTTTCTGTGCTTTCTGGCTCATTCAAATAGTGCTACATACATGTGGCATCTACTGCCAACTCACTGGATCGTGGAAAGTCACTTAACCTATATGCTTCAGAATTTCCATCTAGAAAGGAGTATTATGTCTCTATCATAAGACTTGTTGTGATGGTAAACTATTGAACAATAATAACTTTGAATTCCTCTAAAAGCTTCTTTTAAGTTTTTATATATTTTTTTCTATAGAACATGCTCTTCATTTGCTGTCTTGGTTTTGATCTCATCATGCACATACAATGCCCTTTATATTAAGTAACTTTTTTAGAAATTCATGAATACTAAGAAAATATGACTTACTAACACTAGTATGATGCTGAAATCATACTTGGCAATAAAACAAATTATGTATGAAAAGCTATTACGTTGACTTTTTTTTTTTTTGAAGAAATGCACCACATGAGTGTTTTATGGAGAGTTCTAAATTGAGTTGCCTTATTAAGTTAAAATATATCTATTATTTGTTGATATGAAAGTTCACCACCCACTTATGAAGGGTATTCTACCTTTAATCTTTCCTCCATAGTTCAGAAGAAATCTATATTCAATTATAGTCTTCCTATTTTGTACATCTATAGCACCTTTAATTTGAGGGTCTCAAAGCATTTGCAAATGTTAATTTTCAGTACTAGTTCAGCTCATTGTCATCTCCATTTTGGATGGAAGTTAAAAAATTCTGTGGCAGAAACAAGAACACAATCCAGAATTCTAACCCATAGTCCTGAGAGATATCCACTGGTCTATGCTTCACTTCATACTTTTTCCAAACTGTATATTTTCTGAAGATCAGCTATGCTTCACATATATTTTACAAATACCAGAATAGACAAGAGAATTATGACGAATCTCAAATAAAGGGACACCACATAATTACACTGCCCCAAAAGCAGATCATGGACTGAATTGTGACTCAGAGTCATGGTTTAGTCCCTGGTTCTTCCTTGGTCCAAGGAGGAAGTAAACTCTTTTTCTTAGTGTAGCTTATTTCTCCTCTGTTCCAGAACAAATGCACTGGACAGTGTGTTAGACTCAAGGGATTGGAATCAGTGCTTATCCATCTGCATGGGAATCATAGAATCATAGAGCTCCAGAGGGGTAGCCAAGTTAGCCTGTAACTGAAAAAAACTTAAAAAACAATGAATAGTCTTGTAGCACCTTAGAGACTAACAAAACATGTAAATGGTATCATGAGCTTTCCTGAGCACAACCCACTGCAGAAGTGGGTTGTGAAGCTCATGACACCATCTACATATTTTATTAGTCTTGAAGGTACTATAAGACTATTCGTTGTTTTATTCATTTTTCAGTTTTAACATTTTTTTGTATGGAAAATATAAGACTGATGCAATAGGTTGTGTGATGTGTTAGAAGTTAATCTAATATATGAGAAATCCTATATATGAATAGAAATGTAACATTTAGCTAGATTTTTTTTTATTGTGTTTATCTACTGGTGCAAGATTATCCCCTGTAACAAGTAATACATTTAATAGTACTTCACATTTCAGTGTGTTTGGGATATTCTTTAATGGAAAATGTATCTTAACAAATGACCTTATTAAAACCAATTATTTAGAAGAAACTGTGAAAGAGGTACTGACCTAATATTTATTTCATCTTCGGGCGATTGTACATGCTCCTTCTCCTATTCCAGTGTTTGTGCACTTCAATGCACAGTTAGAGAGTTTTTCCTGTAGCCATGCCTGTTGGGACAGCACAAGTGCAATCTGCTGCCTTGCCTATCACTCACAGACATGAATGGCCAAGCTATCCTAGGCCCCCTCCAGTTCCGTCCTACTTCCAGTTGGTCCTGGAACTAAGGGTGCTGGAGATGCTGCCACACCTCTTAACTTGAAATGGTTTCCATCATAAATAGGGTTTACAGTTTGGTTCAGTGTTTCTTAGCACCCCCCCATACAAATTGTTCCAGCACCCTTCCTGCCCATGGCAATTGTTGGAGCTGTCTTCTTGCTTCTGAAATCTTTAGTCAAAACCTCTAAATAGTACCCGTTGTATATTTAGGGTCATTCAGTCGTTACTTAATTAAAAAATGTTTTATTTGGTTCTGACGCCCCGCTTGGGTACCAGACCTAGTACCAGAGATGTGCCATATTCTCTGGGTTTCAAGCTCTAACACTCTCGTGGTAAGGCAATGCCTAGTAGTGACCCTCACTTCAGCTGCCTTAAGTGCTTGTGTGGCATTTAAAAGGGCTTTTAGACCCATGCTAAAAAAAGATGCCCGTCAAAATAAAGTATCTGCTGGAATGGCCAGAAATGTTGATTCTCAAAGAAGACTTAGAGCTGCTGGTTCTCATGGATTGCGGCCTTTCTGTGTTTCTCCAGGGCCAGCAGCACAGCTATCTGCCCTTGCTAGCAGCCACATACTTATGCCCTTATCAGTTATGCTGTTCTGAGATGGGAACATGTTGTATTGAGCATTGGGTTCCTGACTTTTCCAATATTGGCCAGACATGCCATGTAGAATACAGAGAGGAATTGTCACATTTGGCCACAACAGTGGTAGAGGTGACTATAATAACTACTGTGACACACCTATCCTATTCTCCTGACTTAACTTTTTTCCCAGGTTTTGTGGAGGGAAGATATTAGGCTTGTTAGGAGAATTCCAAGCCTGTGCCCAGACCGAGACGCAAATCCAAGTCACATTGTGCAAGCCATCTGTTTGGATTTTTGCTTGTGAGGGTCAATAGGAGATCTGTAAAACTCTGTGTTTTGTTTAGCAGCTGAATTCTGGATTTGAGGCTATTCACATCTAATGTGTTCAGCAATCCAAAGATAATGCTGTTGAGTGTGTTTCTTTTAAAACTGAAAATAAACAAACTAACTAAATAAATCTCCTGCCTCACAGAGCAAAATTTTCCACTGGGCTCTAATGCTTGAATCTATAAAGGATTTATTGCCTTTTTTGTTAAAAGAATAAAATATATCATTCAGCTCTCAGAGCAAATCATAATACAGCACTTAAACCAAAGAAACACAACAGCAGCATCATTTAAACATTATTAAAACAGTTAATAAAAATGCATACAATCATAAGCTGTTTATACTTTTTGCACCTATGGACATGACAGCCAGACAAAAGAGAAAATGCCAACACAAGTTTGGAAAGTATGCATCAGTTATTACGTAGTGATTTTTTTGTTAATTCATTTGTTTATGTTAAAGAGGCTTGAATTGATTTTTTGCACATGTTCAATAAAGGATGTGATTTTAACATACCTGCCTGCTGTTATTTTAAACTACCAAAAACGTCAGCACTTCAGCCAACAAGCCTGGTGATATATTCCATGTACAATGTGCTTTCTCAGACAATGAAAACAAGTCTTTAATTTTCCATGATAATATTCCCAGGCTGCACTTGTGAATGTTTTATTTCAGACGCTTCAAACTCTTCCCTACGTCATCTTCAAATACTGTCTTATGTCTCCCTTTTTAGAAAAGACAGCATGTTCCAAAAGATAATAATTTAGCACAGAAATAAGTGTGGTCTTTTTCTGTTTGAACCTTTTTTTTAATAAAAACTTTATCTTTGTATGTGGGTCCTAATTTTTAAATATTGTCTTTTGAGGCCCTGTGCATTTCTGCTTGTTTTCTGAGGCTAAGACTTTCAAAAGTAGGATCTTAAATTTTTTTACTGAAGTTTATGGGAACCATGCCAGCAATGGAAAAATCACTTAGGCTAGGTCTACACTGCAGCTTTTTCCAGTTTTTTTTCAGAAGAGGCTTTTCTGAAATTTGGCCTTTCTACACTGGGCCAAATTTTGGAAAATCCCCCTCTTTCGGAAGATCCCTTCTTCCTCATGGAATGAGGAAGACAGGGCTTCCAAAAGAGCGCATTTGCACTTCCGCAAAAAAAAGCGGAAGAGCAAATGCGTTCCCTGGATGTGGCAGAGTTTTTTCAGGATACCGGAGTACAGACATACTCTGATTCAGGTGTCTAAATAGGGTTTTTGAAGCTTAACATAAGGCTCTTTTTTCAAATCTTGGCTTTGCTTTGGAACTCATATAAAACAAGTTTTAAACTTGTTAATCATCTATCTAATTTCAAGATTCTTATTTGCTCTGTGTAAAAGGGCATGTAGTCATGCACCTGAGCTGTGATGCAAGTCAAATCAATGGCAAGTTCACAAAAAAGGACGTGTTATGTTCTGCTTAATTAAAAAGTGGAGGAGGAAGGAAACCCCAAGAGCTATCAGACCACAAAAACAGGAGAGGCATCAGAAATCAGGAAGTTATATAGTTCTATATTAAATATAGGAGTGGAAGATGCACCTTTACCAGATGAGGACATCATAGAATCATAGAACACTAGAACTGAAAGGGACGTTGAGAGATCATCAAGATCAGTCCACTGCCCTCACGGCAGGACCTAGTACCATCTAGACTAGTCTCAATAGATGTCTATCTAACCTGCTCTTAATATCTCCAGTGATGGAGATTCCACAACCTCCCTAGGCAACTTATTCCAGTGTTTTACCATCCGGACAGTTAGGAAATTTTTCCTAATGTCCAACCTAAACTTCCCTTATTGCATCAGAGGCCAAGGAGAACAATTTTTCTCCCTCTTCCTTGTGACACCCTTTTAGATACCTGAAAACTGCTATCATGTCCCCTCTCAGTCTTCTCCTTTCCAAACTAAACAAGCCCAATTCTTTCAGTCTTCCCTCATAGCTCATGTTCTCTAGACCCATAATCATTCTTGTTGCTCTTCTTTGGACCTTCTCCAATTTCTCCACATCTTTCATGTGGTACCCAGAATGACAGCAAGCACTGAGAAACCTACCCCACCACCACTTGCCTGCTCTACTTGTCCCAGGTTCAAAATATATGACCCACCCAACCCATAACTCATGAGAAGTCCCCTCATCTTTCTTTTCTTATGAAATGCCCTCTACATGGGGTTACATGCAGGGGCTCTCTTTTTGAGCAGGGTTTCTTGCACATTACCTTACTGCTTTGAGATTGGCATTAGCTTCCCAGTGATCCCCAGGAGAAGTTTAAGATGTTGGTTTGACCCAGAATGCCCTAAATGGCCTGGGACCAGCTTTCCTGACAGACTTCCAAGCCCTATTGCACAGCTGGGGTCAGCAGAGGTGCTCAGTAATGTTCCCTCTAGTTTTTTCCACCCATGTGTAGAATGCATTTTGTTATGTGCATTGAGACCAATGTGGATGTGCGCCACCAGAGAAACACATGCTGCAGGCTGTGGGTGCTCTGCTAATCAGTAGGGTTGCATGTGAATCTCTCCAGGATGGCCGTCCAGGCACTCAGCTTAGAGGGAACACTGCTGCTCAAGTTGGATTGCCCTCATTATGAAAGAGAGGCGTCAGCTGGCGGGGTGTTCTCTGTGTATACAGGAATTTGTTTCCTGCCTTACTCCAAAATCACACCGATTTGTGACCTTCCTGGTAGGGTACATTCAGCAGCAGCCAGTACTCAGAGTGGGAAAGAAAGAAGTGAGAGTAGGCTTCATATCATTTTTAACTTCTCCCTCAACAGACGCACACACACTTTCAACCATTAGTGAAGACATGACCCATTCATCTGCAACTTGCGGTTAGCCTGCCAGTATCCAGGTTTGATTGTTCTGTTGACAGTTATCTAGTGTTATACATGACCTTTTCTGATGAAAGAAATACAGCCTAATGATACTCAGGGTACATCTAGACAATCCAAGGAATGCATCTGCTTTCCAAAAAAAAAAAAAAAAAAATGTAGAGAAGCAGATGTGTTTTTTCAGCATCCCTGTAAACCGCGATCTATGATGAAGAAGGGATGTTCTGAAAGAGGGGTTTTTTTCCTCAACATTTGGCCCTGTGTAGACAGGTCAAATATTGGAAAAGCCTTTTTTTGGAAGAAAAGCGGAAAAGTATACACAAATTGCAGTTCGCAATTTGCATATCTTTTTCCAACTTTTCTTTATAGTATAGACATAGTCTCAATGGTAAGGACCGCTGAAAAAAATAGGGATGTCTCTATATTAGGGGTATGGACAAAGGGACTTGGTCACTATTGGAAACATATGGGCTGTGTCTACATTGGCATCCCTTTCTGGAAAAGGGATGCTAATGAGACACTTCAGAATTTCAAATCCGCGGGGGATTTAAATATCCCCCGGGGCATTTACATGGCTGCCGCTTTTTTCCGGCTCGGGGTTTTTGCCGGAGAAAAGTGCCAGTCTAGACGCGATTTTCCGGAAAATAAGCCCTTTTCCGGAGAATCCCTTATTCCTACTTTTCAAATTATTTCAATGACCCTTTCCAAGCATCATTTAAAATCAGTTCACTTTAAGTTGATATCAGACTTTTCAGATACTCTATGGTGGTGGATTTCTCTCCTTCAATTCCATTTAATCTGCTTTTAGAGAACAAGTTTTGTCAATGGGAGACCTTTCAGCCATGTCCTGGGAACTGTAGGAGGTGTCTGGGGATGGAGCATGGGCAGAGCTACAACCATCTGTTAGGGGAGGCACAGCCTCCCCCAGATTGTGATACTCTTGTTTTCTGAGAAAGGCCATAACTGCAGCCAGGCTTTCAAGCTGTAGCCAGGGAAGGAAATGCTGGGATATGCGTTCCCAGACTGCAGCCCTGCAAATTCACCTGCTGCCAATGCTCAGCCTGTTCCAGCACTTCTTTCCAGCGCTGCATGATGCAGACAAACCAGGTGCCACAAAACTATTTCCCCTATGTGTTAGTATGGTTGAAATGGATACTGATGTGGTAACAATGTATTCAGACTTTGTGAAATGCTTCAAGTTCCTGCTTTATAACTGTAAAAAAACATTTGCTCTGGGACTGTGAACCCTGCCAAAAGGAATTGTCTTCTAACAATCAAGGAGGTCCTATCAACAGCAGACTTTGTTAATTGCCATTTCAAACCCATGAAGAAGCTATGTGCAAAAGGACTCTTCCCACCATCTTGCATTCTGGAAGAAGGAAACAAGAACAGCTAAGAAAATTTTTCTCTTTTTATTGCTGTTTGGACTCTCACTAGGCCAGGGCTATGAAATAGAAGCAGAGACCCTGCGCTCCTAAAAGAGATCGAGCAAACATATTCCTATAGGGGCAGTGTTCTCTCTAAGCTGTGCGGCAGCACAGCATCACGGGTGATTAATCATCTCTGCCCAGCCAGTCTGCTCCGTGCACAGAACCTTGAGCTTCTGACTGGGAAGGGCTGATTAATCACCTGTGAAGCTTAGAGGGAACATATATAGGGGTCAGCTTTTAAAACCACAAAATATGTCATTTGTGTATGTTTGCTTATTTAACCTTTTAATAACCCTATAATTTCTTTTTTCCTAGTTAATAAATCTTTATTACAGGATTGGCTGTCTTTGGTGAGTCACTGACGGTACAAATTGGCTTACAGGGCATGACTGATCCTTTAGGACTGAAATCAATCTGAAACTTTTGTGATCTTTGGTATATAGCAATCAACTGATTACCACATCCAACTTGTCTTGATGGTAAGCTGGACTGGAATGCCCAAGGAGGCCGTCTGAGTCTCCATGGTAAAACTATTATGGTGCTTTAAGAGCAAACACTTGTACTGGGTTGGTAAAATCTAACTACAAGAAAATACAAGTCAGAGGTGTCTGCCCTCAGGTGGGCACTCATGCTGGAGGTATCTTGAAATAGCTACCTCGCGTATTCACAAGCCGCTCGTTATGTCAAAATATTTTTTAAAATAATGGGCATGCTATTTCGGCATGCCAGTAACCCTCATTCCGCGAGGGTTAAGGGATGTCTTGAAACAGTGCATTATTTCAAAATTTGGCACTGTGTAGATTGCCAAATGTCAAAATAGCCTATTTTGAAATTCAATTGAAATAAGATACGCAATTTGGATAGTGCAAATTGTGTATCTTATTTTGAGTTTAGGTGCTGTGTAGTTGTACTCATACAGTGTATCTTCCTTTCAATCAAAGCCAGTTTTGGAGAAAAATTATTAATAGTGGTAACTTAAGAAAACAGATCAAAAGTTAGATGTGTTTGTTTCA
Organism: Pelodiscus sinensis; assembly: GCF_052426305.1. Lineage (NCBI taxonomy): Eukaryota > Metazoa > Chordata > Testudines > Trionychidae > Pelodiscus > Pelodiscus sinensis. Next base: position 30,961,309 of record NC_143052.1, on the reverse strand, counting down.
TAGTAAGTTCTTGTGGAGAATATTAGGAGTAAGCTAGGTGGAAAGAAAAATGAATGATGAATTTAGAAAAGTGGCTAAAGCAAGGTCTCTATTACAAATAACTTACAGACGACATCAATGGCTAGGGTATGTGTTATGAATGGCTCATAACTGACTATTGATTGTTGCTCTCAGTTGGGAGCAACAAAATTCAACAAGAAAGAGGGGTAGGCCTAGCATGACTTTGAATTGCATGATTATCAATGACATAGAAAAAATCTAATTTGAATTGGGAGGACTTAGGTGATACGGCAGCTGATTAGCATGCATAGAGAATCTGGATCCAAGATGTAGAAGGAATAAAGTTGCAACTATGGGCAATTAATGGAATACTGTTAGAGAAATAAACCATGGCAAAGCCATGGATATAAGGCAACTATTTTTTTTTTAAAAAAAAAAGCATAGCAAAGCACGTCCTGGGTGAAACTGCAGGCACCCTTTGAATTTTGGATGGATTTCTTACTACATACTATTCTAGTTTTGTTATAGATTACATCTTGGTGGAAAAAAACTTCAAACTTTCTTTTCTTGTGGTTTTACATTCTTTTACTTATTTCATCACAAGCTGAATGAAAAAAAACAAACCACCTTTACCCAAGGCAGACTACTTTGAGTTTTCAAATGGTGAGCCAAAGTTGCAATATAGCTAAATTGTTGATAAAACGGTCCATATGACAACTGACTCCTGACCTTTCACTGACACCAGCCTCAATACCCCTTAAAATCTCCTCTTGCAAATATCTTTGTGGCTGTCTTCCAAAATTTTATTCAATTACCTCATTCAAATCCTTCCTAACAACTAGTTTCTGCAATATCACCTCCAAATGAACAAGTGCATTTACATGAAATAGTTTATGAACCCACTAAATGTGCATAACTAATACAGAATAGCAATATAAACACGTCTATAGACCATCTTCTTCCCCATTGCGCCCCGTTCCATAATATATGTGTTATCCTCATTTATTAAATCTCTCATTGGAATTGTAAGCTTTCTATGTGTTTTTGATTATAAGTGTTAGGAAATCACAAGAGACCATTTGTATAAGCTCTCCTAGTACATGATGGCCAGACAAGTATGATACATACATAAACACTAAGTAGCTAAAAATATCTTTGTATCATCCTTTATTCTCTGTGCCAATGCAAACAAAGTAATCACAGGCCCTGGAATAATAAAAATAGTTTGCATAGTTAGTGGCACATCTGATTATCTTAAAACACTTTACAACAAGGCTACGTCTACACTGGCCCCTTTTCCGGAAGGGGCATGTAAATTTCACAAGTCGTCGTAGGGAAATCCGCGGGGGATTTAAATATCCCCCGCGGCATTTAAATAAAAATGTCCGCCGCTTTTTTCCGGCTTTTAAAAAAGCCGGAAAAGAGCGTCTAGACTGGCCCCGATCCTCCGGAAAAAGTGCCCTTTTCCGGAGGCTCTTATTCCTACTTCGAGGTAGGAATAAGAGCCTCCGGAAAAGGGCACTTTTTCCGGAGGATCGGAGCCAGTCTAGACGCTCTTTTCCGGCTTTTTTAAAAGCCGGAAAAAAGCGGCGGACATTTTTATTTAAATGCCGCGGGGGATATTTAAATCCCCCGCGGATTTCCCTACGACGACTAGTGAAATTTACATGCCCCTTCCGGAAAAGGGGCCAGTGTAGACGTAGCCCAAAGGTACATAGTAATAGATTTTGAAAGCTTATGTTTATGACCTGTTAAAGATATTGGGAAACATTATTTTAAAAAATATTTGTAAATAAAACAATGGTTAGAATCCATGCAAGCTGTGAGAATTCAAACAGTTCAATACTGCATTATGTGATGCACTTCTGGTGTTGAATGAAGCTGAAGAAAAAATATTGCTTCAATGTTTTCAGTAGTGAGACAGAGTCCAAAATTAATAATGGTTGCAATAGCTGTTCCTGCAGCTTTAAAGTGGATTTTTTATTTGGATGTTTTCATGAAATATCTTTTGTTGACATTCTGCAAATGATGCCATCCAGCAATGTGCCAATTTTTTCTTCCTGTGGAGTAAGTTTGTACATCTGTAGAAACAAAAAATGTAACATGTAAAGGTTACATGAAGAAAAATTTGGAATGTACTCCTTTTCTTAAAAAAAAATCCAGTGCAATAAAACATTTCTTTATGAAAGGTATAAAGAATATATACAAGAAACATGTTAAATATGTTTTCATTTTTTTAACTTTAGAAATGTAGATCTTGTCTTTCAGGCTATACATGATGGAGAATGAGGAACCAGACAAATTTTCACAAGAGGAAAGAGAGTGAAAATTAAGAAACTGAGGAAATGGGACATTTAGCCAGGCACTTAAAAGAGCTCTGTGTTTTTTTGGTCTGCATCTAATTAACTTTCTTAACATAATGAGCATTTTGGAAACTGGGACTGAAATTCTGACCCTGGCAAAATTCTACTGACTTCAATGGGACCAGAATTCCACACAGGATCTGTCTAAATACTTAACACTTTGCCCTTCAGTTAAGTGTGAGAGCTTCCCACACATCTCAAAGATTTACAAAAGGTTCTGCAACAATATAGAAGGAAAACTGGACTTGGCATTCTTGATATTTCTAAAGGTAAAAATGTAGAATTAATCGTCCCCTACCAAATCCCCAACCCTTCGTTACATATTATAGAAAAGAAAAAGAAAAAGAAAAGACCCGAACTCGGCTTTTAAGAAGTCCTTTGCTGATCATGTTTAGATATGAAAATGGGTTTGCAACCATTACTGTAAATAAATTTATTATATAAAGCTTTTCAGTTAATGAACAGCTATTTTATATTCTAGTACAGTTAACCACAGTCCTGTTTTGGTTTCCAGAAGACTATATATAACACACGTTGAACAAAGCAGCAAGGACTTGAAGTAAAAGCTATGACATGGCATTTTTTTAAATTTCTAAAGCAACTGCCCACAATATGTCACTTCATTACTATTTTAGGACCCTCGTACAAGGTCCTTTATTCACATGCTTTGCGTTAAGTAAGTGTATAAACTTTTCCAGTATTTGAACCTTATTTTTAATTCCATGCATCTTCCCCAGAAAAAAACAGAAAGTGCAAATCTGCTGTTGTGAGAAACCTCTAAACGACTCAATATAGCATTCCTTTTCTATCCACACCCATTGCTGGAGCCAATTTTAGATGCTGTTGGATCAATATCCATTGAAAAATGAAATTCTCTGAATAGCAAATAGAATCAGCAGCAAACAAATATTCCATTTTCACTTAAAACAAAAGCTTCCAATCACTTCTGCAAAACCCCACAAGGTTAAAGAAAAAGAATGAATGAGTAATCACTGAATTTAGAAACTAGTTAAGTAAAATATCCTAGTCTTATTTCATATATTCCTAAAACAAGCCTTTACAAACCTTTTTAACTTTTGCTATGTCTGTTATTTTGTGGAGTTCTTCCAGAGAAACCTGCTGGCCTTCCACTTGAGATATTATGCCTTCCAGATTTACAGTTTTTTCTTTGTCTTCAATGAGAACAATGAGCACTGCAGAGTCAGTGTCTGAAATACCAAACTTTTTCAATGCATCTGAAATCTAAGATGAAAAATATTGACATTGTATTAGTAATTTTCTCATTACATGGAAGCAAGTGACCAGTTTAACCTGTTTGGTCATTTTGCTAAATTTTACAATGGTATAAACTGGCATAGTTCCACAGCTGTTGACCAGTGCCAGTTATAGCAGCAGAGAAGACAGGCCCAATTTTTACTTTGGTTGCCCCAAATACTTTTGGATCTAAAGTGTTTAAGACATTTTAAAGATTTTTTTTTTTGTCAACAGGAGAGTATGCCCATAAATTGTCAGAAAACTAAAGTAATTACCTTTGGCTGCAGACCAAACATGCATAAATGGACAATGACCACTGTCCTGAACAAATCAAGCCCTTTTTTAATCTGGGTTTTTGTTGTACATGCAGTGATGAATAGAATACAGAAGGTTAAAGGGCGTGCCTTAAAGTCTATACAAGCAATTCTTTGTTTTTCTCATATGTATGGAAATAATTTAATCGCTTCAGTGCTTAGGGCAAAGTTTGTACTCAAATATTCTGTGGCACAGAAATTTCACACTGTAAAAATTGTTCTTAGCTCATTAGAAAAAGTGTAAAATATATTTTCGAGGAAAATGTTTGGTCTTCCTAATTCTGTCTCAGCTCTTTTACTTACGACAAAGGTGAGTGAACGCGCTCTCATCCAAAAGCACAATGCTTCTATATTTATATGTACTAGTTATATACATGTACAACTACTGCATTCAGAATATATCATTTACATTTACAAGTTTATGTCTGGAGAAACATCTTAAATCTAAAACTTAAAAATTGCCATTGCTTTTGCAAATCCATTAGTTTTTGCATTCCTGGGATCTTCTAGAACTTAAGGTGTCAGAGAAATAAGTAAAAATCTTAATAAGCTAATTAGAAACACAAATTTCAAACAATGTATGTGACTTTTAAAAAAGGGCAAGTGAACTTGCACTGACACACACAACTATTCATATACCTTTAGGTCCAGCTATGTTGAAGATTTGCCATATTACTTACTATTTTGTAGCATTTATTGTCAGACATGTTTTTCCCCAATTTTGGCTAAGTCCTCTTATTGATCTCATAATTAGAATATGTGTTATACAATAGTTTGGTTATCCAGACAGTTGTCATATTTGGTTGCTTGGTGGCAAAAATAATAAGAAATGGTATGAAATTAATTTTTCCTATGGATAAAATGGATTATTATTTTTACTCAATTTCATCTTTGTATATTATTTTACATGGTGTTTTAAAAATTTAAATGGAAGGAGAAAAGCTGGGAGTATATTTTCTGTCCTTGGTATTATGGTAACTTTAAAAATGTGAGCCTATTGTGTTGTGATTATATCCCACTCTAAGGATGCTATATTAATAAAATATGTACTTTGATAAATAAAACACCTAAAATCAAATATTTTAACAATTTTTACAGACCTCAAGTTGATTTCAAATACTGACAGACACTGGTTACATTTACCTTTTGCTGAAGATACTCATTAGCAGTTCAATGCTCATTTGAGTACTGTCAAGTAAATATATTTCTGACCGTTTGCACCAGGATTTGGTGTCAATTACAGGTAGCCTACTTTTTGGTATTTAAAAAAATAATTGCAACAGGCTCACAATCAGGGCTGCTGCCACCTGCAGTCCATATAAAGAGAAAATAAGTCAATCAGGAGTATTCCTGGATTCTCAGGGATGAGCTAGAGAAGTCATAGCACTGAGAGCTAAGTATACACCAAAATATGACTAGGGAATTTTAACCTCTGTAGCTATTTAAGCAAGTTCAGTACCTCACAGAATTGGGTACTCTGAGACAAGCAAAATGTTCAGTGAATATTTATTTTCAACTTGGCTAGGTGGATTTTGGAAAGCACATCTAGCAACAGAGATATTTGCTCAGCAAAATAAATCTTACATTGTTATTTGGGGAAAGGTTGAAAATGATTTCTGCATAAAGAGTTCTAGTCTTCATTTTACCAATCTTGTGTAAGTGAACTGCTTTGTTTGTTGCCACAAGTATCTGAAATGGATCAACAATCTGCAGAACAGAATAGGAAAAGATAAAAACTTTACAAATTAGTTTTTTCCCCAGTCAGAATAAAATCTTAATAATATTAACTTTCTCTCTGAATTACTTCTGTTTTACTACCCTAAAATCTACCATCCTTACACTGAGCATCAGATTGTTCTGTGAGTTATCCCTCTGAAGTTAGTGGAACTACTCACTGAAACAGGTAATACTCAACTTTAGGATGACCTAAGTGTGCACCAAAATATGACTAGGGAATTTTAACCACTGTAGCTATTTAAGCAAGTTCAGTACCTCACAGAATTGGGTACTCTGAGACAAGCAAAATGTTCAGTGAATGTTTATTTTCAACTTGGCTAGGTGGATTTTGGAAAGCACATCTATCAACAGAGATATTTGCTCAGCAAAATAAATCTTACATTTTTTGGGGGGAAAGGTCGAAAATGATTTCTGCTTCTTAGGGTGTGTCTTTTTTTAAAAAAAAAAACTTCCCCTGCGTCTAGACTGCTGCCGCGTTCTTTCAAAATTAAATCAAAGAGAACATGGCATTTTTTTTGACCGTGGTAAACCTCATTTTACGAGGAAGAACACTTTTTTTTGAAAGTGCTCTTTTGAAAAAAGGCATTCTTGAATGCAAACAGGGCTTTTTTGAAAGAGAGCATCCAGACTGAAAGAAGTGGTTGCAGTCTAGATGCTCTCTTTCAAAAGAGGCTTTTTCAAAAGAATCTTTCGAAAGAGGCTTGTAGTCTAGATGTAGCCTCAGTGATGAATGCATAACATCACTGGCTAACAGTCTCAAATCAAAGAATTTAAAAGAATCAAATCCAGCAATCTAATGTCTCAAATTGTTGAATAAAGTTCTTTTTTCTTCACCCCAGATCTTTTGCTTTGCTATTTATTTCTAACAAAAGGTAATGTCAGGTTCTAAAGAAGAACAAGGGCTCCAGATGTTAGCTATTAGAATACGAAGACTATTCAACTATTTATGGAACTAAATTTTCAATTTATTAGCTTTTATTTTGAGAGATGGAAGAAAATCAAATAGCTACATATTCTAGGAGGTTGAGTAAATCAACATGTACGGCTCTTAAAGCCCAATCCTAAATCAGATCTGTATGGGATGGACTCTTACTCTTGCATGAAGTCAAGTGAAGTTCATGGGGATGTGGATATGCACAGAAGTCCAATCATGTGCAGAAGCTTGCAGGAATACAAACATACCCAATTTTGTATACCATTTTTAACAGAGGAAGAATTATAGCCTATACAACTGTAATATAAACAGTTACAAAGTGCAATTATTTGGTGATTTGCTTACCATTGCAGGATTTATTAATGCTCCATCAATAGATCCTTCCATTGCTTTTTTTCTTAGAGCAGCAGCATTTTTGACATCATTAAACAAAACAAGAGTCACACTACAGTCAGGAAATAGTTCCAGTTTGTGTGTGAAATGCTGCATCTTGTAACAAATAGTTTGCCTTGAACCAGTATACAACAGCCAAACCTAGAGTATTTATAAATATAATTACTGCACAGGAATCATAATACTTAAGTTAGCTTTGTCTTAAGTATAGTGTTTCTTAATGACGCTTATGTGGTAAATATCATAAAATATAAGCCACTTCACCTTTAATGGTCCCTTGAAATGTGTGTTAACTACTTATGATAAACAAGTGCTTTTCAACCAGTTTTAATTTGCGGACTCCTAAAAAGATGGGTGGACCTCTTTGGAAATCTTAGATATAGTCCACAGATTGAAAATGACTGTTCTATGGACAATTTTTTTTCATAGCGTTTCGATATAGTCTGTGGACTCTAAGGGGTCCATGGACCACAGGCTGAAAATCACAGGCTAAACATTCTGTTCCATCTTGTATTTAGCTGTGACACGGATTAAGCTTTTCAGAGCTGAAGAAGAGCTCTGCGTGAGCTAGAAAGCTTGTCTCCCTCACCAACAAAAGTTGGTCCAATAAAAGATATTACTACACCCACTTTGCCTTTCTATTATTCTGGGACCAACATGGCTACAAAAAACATTGCATAAGTTAACCACCTCATCTGTAAAGACAGACATTTGCAAATATTTTCCTAATATGGACCACATTTTAATAAAGAAATTGTCTCACAGACCACCCCCTCTCCTATTGGGACTGCAAATCCTGTCATTCACAATCAGATGGCATCCCAATAGTTGATATAGGAAAAAAAATTAAGAAAGAACTGGAAGATGGCAAATGAAAGTTTGACAAATGGAAACAAGAAAGCTGGGGCAGCAATACATGACCAGATAGCTACCCACTGGAAAATCCCAGTCTTCTAAGATGGACAGCATCTTAACAAGGTGCTGCCCTGCCCTGTCCTCCTAAATGGGAGCTAAAGGCACTTCAGTACCCTGTAAGAGAGGCAGGCCTGCTGACAGGAATTGGGGGGCCCAGTGATTCAAAAAGGCCTTGGGCTCGAGGTGGTTGGTACTGTGACAATAGCCACAGCCAGAATGCTGCACAGTGTGCTCTAGGCAGCTCTGAGGGCTGGGAGAGGAAGAGTGTGCACCACAGTCTGGGAAGTGCTGAGGGCTGGCTGCCCAATCCTGCTTCTTTCAGGAACATGGAACTACTAACTCCCTTCTCCTTACACAAGGATCCAGCAAAGCTGCCAGCTCCCTTGAAGAGAGACCATTGGTGTGGCTCCCTTTCTACACATACTTTCTTTCCTCCTTTTCCCCTCTTCTTTAATAAGTAAACATAATTTTGTACAAGTTAATACTTTGTAAAAAGTTTTACAAAATGTTCCATTTCTGGTTTTTACTCTGACACAAAACTTAACAATTATTTTTAGAAACGGAATCCATAGCATATGATGAATCGGTAAGCCTACTATGCATTGCTAATCATTTTTCTTAACCCCCCCCCCCCCAAGTTTAAGTATTAATATTAGCTCCAACTATCATCTGCTCCAGGCCGCCAGAGGCTGAAGAAGTGTCCGAAATGGCGTGGGCCGAGGAGGCTCTGCAATGCTGTGGCAGGGCAGAGAAACAAGCTTTATGTCTTATGCCTGCCACCCTTCGCCCCCCCCCCCCCCCCCCCGCAGCTCGGTCTGTCCATCTGAGATGCCAGACAAGGGGCTGCCAGCGCCGCTTTGCTCCGGCCTCCCATCAGAGGGCATGGGAGGGGCACTCAGTCCTGCACAGTAGCCAGCCCCTCTCCACGCCCTTCCCGCAGGCACCTGCCTGAGGCACCCCCGGAGCGCTTCCGCTGGGGCTGCTCAGAGCGAGCTCCTGTGGGCACCTTCCCCCGGCCGCTCCCTGCCCGCGCGCCCGTCTGTCCGACCGACCCACCGGCTTCCTCCTCCGCTCCCCGCGTGCGCGGACAACCCCTTCCCCGGAAACCCGGGCTCGCCCCGAGCTGCGGCTCGGCAGGCTCCGTTCCGCCCGCCATGGAGCGCTCGGAGGCCTACGGCTTCTCCGCCGCCATCAGCGGCACCTTCCTGCTCTCGTGCCTGCTCTTCTCGGCGCTGAGCCGCCAGCAGCGCGCGCCCTACATGGACGAGACCTTCCACGTCCCGCAGGCGCAGGCCTACTGCCAGGGCCGCTTCCAGCAGGTGCGTACGGGCCGCTGGCGCCCCGGCCCCACCCCGCTCCTGACAGGGTGCTGCAGGGCCCCGGGCCCCTCCTGCCCGGGTGGCCGCCTGCTCCGCTGAGCGGGCCCAGGCTCCCAGGGCTGGTGGGATCCCCTCCCGCAGGTCGCCAACCCCTTCCCAGGTGTCCGGTTTGGAGCTTTCTGTTGGGGAAACTAATTGAAACAATATAAATGAGAAAATAGACATGTCCGGTATTTTCTAAATCAGATGTAATGGAGATTGTGATGTACTGTCAAGTGTGTCTGGTATTTTTGTTGAAACCGCCTGGCAACTCTACCAATCCTCTGGGGCTGCTTCCACCTTTCCCTGTGGGGCATGAGCCTGGTTAAGTGCCAGCTGATACAGTCGGTTTGTCACTGGACAAATCATAGAATACTAGGGCTGGAAAGGACCTTGAGAGGTCATAGAGTCCAGTCCTCTGCCCTCATGGCAGGACCAAGCACCAACTAGATCAGGGTGGGCAAGATACCACCTGTATTGCAAACGCAGAGCCCCATTGATTTCAGGGGTGTCCATGCTGCAAGGGTTTTCGGGGGGGGGGGGAGAGGAGTGGGGAGGTCAGCCCTGCCATGGGGCCTATTGTGTGCCTAGGAGCTCAGTATCTCCTACCAGGCTCCATGCACTGAAAGCCCCAGCTGGATGATGCCCTGCTCCTTATCTCCTCCCATTCTCTAGCTACACTTCATTGAAGGAGATGACAGTACTCATAGCAAAGATCTATCTACTTGTATGTTCTCTGTTGCCATCCTGGAATGAGTAAGTGTCTCCAACGGTGCTGGAAGTGGGCAGTTTTTATCATATACAGGATTTACAGTTTGGTACAACAGTTCTCAGCAGCCCAGCTATACAAATTGGTCTAGCACCCCAGGTACCCCTTTATTTTTTGCTATCAATTATTGGTCTTTTTGTACCGGAGTAGAGCAGCTTCTTTCACAGTGTCTACACCCTATGTACCAAAGGCGGGAGCATGTAGGATGAGTTCAGTTACAAGCTACAATGAAAAACAGGCTTCATGCATAGTATGGTGCATAGCTATGTATGTCAGGAAGAGATTTCAACAGTTTGCCATTATGCAGTTATTCACTATGGTGAGGAAAAGCTCTGGCAAGGAGGAGGTAACGGGAAATATAATTTTTCCCATTGCCTCCTGCCTGCTAGAGTCCTTCCTAGGTGCTAGAAATAGGGAGTCAGAGGAGTATTTCCCTGCTGCTGAAATCTCTCCCTGTGGTGGAGAAAGACTCCAACAGCCTAGAACTGCAGCGTTCTTTCCTTGATGTCTCCCATTGCCAGAACCTTTCTCTGCTGCAGGAGTCTTCCTGTGGCTAGGAGGGGCTCCAGCAGTAGTAATGTGTAGCTTGGGCAAGTAGAAAGCCATGCAAGTTATGTATTTGGGTCCATACTAACTCTGTTCAGCAGGACTGTTCTTAGGCATACATAGTATATGTCCCAAATTAAGAACTAGCCACATATACCTGGGGCAGCTCCTGCATCCTATGGACTCAGTGTCAGGGCTCCAGCATCCCCCAGCCCTTAGCCACCCCTGCCCTTCCCCCCTTGTGGACTCTGCATCCAGCCCCTGCTCACCAGACAGTGATGAATCATGGGACTCCAGAGGAGCAGAGGGAAACCATGCTGCCAGTGTAAAGAAGTGGGCTGTTTTTACATTGGCATCCCTTTCCAGAAAAGGGATGCTAATGAGAAACTTCGGAATTGCAAATCCGCGGGGGATTTAAATATCCCCCGTGGCATTTGCATTTACATGGCTGCCGCTTTTTTCCGGCTTGGGGTTTTTGCCGGAGAAAAGCGCCAGTGTAGACGCGATTTTCCGGAAAATAAGCCCTTTTCTGGAAGATCCCTTATTCCTACTTTCAAGCAAAAACCCCGAGCCGGAAAAAAGCGGCAGCCATGTAAATGCAAATGCCGTGGGGGATATTTAAATCCCCCGCGGATTTGCAATTCCGAAGTGTCTCATTAGCATCCCTTTTCCAGAAAGGGATGCCAGTGTAGACACAGCCATGGTGTTTTTCCCCACTCCTGAGTTGCCAACTCTCCCAGACTGGATGGGTCAGATGCCATTGCAGCAAATGGCATCTGGTTCAGTAGAATTGGCAATTCTCTTCCCCCCCACAGCTTTTGACCTCTGCATGTCCTCCCACCCATGCGGAGTGATCACTCCCCCCTTAGGTGTGTGTGCTGGTGCTTGTCTGGTGTGCTCTGGCCTCACTCCTGAGGAGCCCCCTGCCACTCTGCACTGCTGCCTCAAAAACAAAATGTTTTTGTTTGTGTCAAAACAAAATATTTAATTTTGTTTCACAATAAATTACTTAATTTACTTCTTTTATTTCCCTATAAAAGCACCTGCAAATTAGTTCCATTTCATGTCTGTTTGTCGTTCTTCTACCTTCTTCATCAACAAACACACTTGGAAGAGTTTGGCTTATCTGAATATCATGCCGAGCTCTTTGCAAACTCGTTTTCTCATCAACTGTCTTTTGCTGTTTTACATGGTGAATCTTCTATCATCTTTCTCCTCAACGTTTTACAGACAAGCTTATACTCCAGGCTGGTATTGCCCTTTGCTGCCATGTGTCTCCGTTTAGCAAGAGGATCAAGAGTTTGCTGGGTTAGACAGTTTCTGGACTCTTTAGGATTCTTCACAGTGGCAGCATTTTTACATTTGTCCAACTTTGCAAAGAAATGATAGTAGTCGGAATCAATATCTTCGGTTTTATCCATTTCCCATGACTCAGAGTTGACAGCATACTTAAACAGATCTGAGCGGAACTGTTGTACCCGCATGCAGTCCCAAACTCTCCCCTTTATCCTTTCTTCCCATTTGATGTTTATTTTGACTCTTGCTCTAACTGATCAATGATAAGAACATAGAACATAAGAACGGCCGTACTGGATCAGACCAAAGGTCCTTCTAGCCCAGTATCCTGTCTACCGACAGTGACCAGCACCAGGTGCCCCAGAAAGGGTGGACCGAAGACAATGATCAAGCGATTTGTCTCCTGCCATCTCTCTCCAGCCTCTGACAAACAGAGGCCAAGGACACCATTTTATCCCCTGGCTAATAGCCTTTTATGGACCTAAGCTCCATGAAATTATCTAGCTTCTCTGACTGTATACAGATCTGATTGTATACAGATGGCCGATTCCGAAATGCCTGTTATATCTGTAACCAGTCACCTCTTGTCCACTAGGACATAATCAATTTCATTTCTTATTACATCATTTGGTGCTCGTCAAGTCCATCGCCATCCAACCCTCTTCTTGAAGAATTTGTTCATGATATATAGATGTGAGGCTTCTACGTAGTCAGTCAGCCTTTGACCTCTTTCATTTCTCATACCCGAGCATATTGTCCGATCTAGTTTTCTCGATCTTCTCCTATATCCCCCTTAGCATTGAAGTCACCAAGCACCACCGTGTATGAATACAACTCCCCGACTCTTCCTTCTGCTGCTCCCAGAAGAATTTGTGATCCATCCTTCCATTTTGCTACTTCTGATTTCAGTTATGGCAAGAATGCCGATGTGAATACGATGCAGTTCTTCCAGCAATATATTGACCTGCTTATCGCTTGAGAGGGATCACACATTAAGTGTGCGAACATATAAATTAATACAAATGGACAGTCTCAATACTGCAAGACTCTTGGCATCCTCTGCCCCTGTATTCACCACTCCACTACCATCACCGTCACTGTGGACGTGAAGAGGAACTACATAGGATTGAAGGTCATGCTGTATTATCACAGTGCTCGTAGCTGCTGTGGCCAAATCGCCAACCTTTTGGTGATGAACTTCTCCGAACTTTGCTAGGCTGGTGCTTGGACGGTGGACACAGAGTCTGCCACCAGGGCCATACTCAAAACCTTTCCAGTTTGGTAGAACCTGTCAGAGCTTATGCACCGCGGGCATAGCGTTTGAGAGCCCAGGGTCACCTCCACGCCACAATGAGGCAGCAGAATAGGATTTTGTGGACTATTTTCGTCAGCAACAGCAGTAAAGCCATTAAACCTGAGCTCCGTCACTCCTGAACCTGATGTGCTCCACGAAGAAGTGGCAGCGGCCCTTCAGAAGATGAAGTTGGGAAGAGCAGCACATTTAGACCAAGTACACGTAGAAGAACTTCGTGCAGGAGGTGATACACTCTTAAAAACATTTAGTGAGAGACTCTGAAGATATGTTAAAGATTGGAGAATTCCAAAAGATTGGAAGAGATTGAGAAATATTGTTCTGCCAAAAAAGGCAATCGAGAAGATATTCGCGATTATCTACCCAGCCTACTTTCTCATCTTTATAAGATCTTTATGAGAGTGAGCTATGCCCGTATTGAGGATGTCCTTGGGGAAAACATGAGAAAAGAACAGGCTGGCTTTCTTAGGCAATTCTCCACAGTGAACCACATTTTTGTGGTCACACCAATGACCAAAAGGGGTAGAAAGTAGAAGATCCTGTTATGCTTGTTGTTCATTGACTTTAAAAAAGCTTTTGACTCGGTGGACAAAATGCAGCTTTAATTCATGATGCAACTTTAATCTGGAAATCACGCTTTTTGATGATACTTTGATTATTGAAGCAAGGAGCAAAGCAAAGTTGTTTGCCAGCGTCCTGGAAAATGTCCTGCAGAAGATCGAAGTGAAAGATGGATTTCTGATTAATGGCAAGCTTCTTCAGATGCTCCTTTTCACAGATGACATCATCCTAATTTTGTTAGAACCTGAAACATTGCAAAACCTCCTCAGTGACATTGGTAAGAACGTGAAGGAGATTGACCTGACCATCCACACTGGAAAAATGAAGAGGATGAAAAACACATATTGTCCATAGTACATCATGCAGCTGGATGAACAGTCTGTTGAGTTAGTGGATCAATATATATATATCTTGGACAAATATTGCAGATGGACAATGAGTTGGGCCTGAAATTGAGCAGGAGAAAGAAGTTGGGCTTGATTGCTGTTAGGAGTCTGTCCAGTGTTTCTGTTGATCCCAAACTTTCCACCACTGCAAAGCCCATGTCTTTAACACCATTCTCCTTCCGATAATTCTGTATGGTTGCGAAATTTGGAACACAATGCTTACAGAAGAATTAAAGCTGTAAACCACCCAAAGAACAGTGGAAAGAGGCATGGAGTGTGTAAGTAGGCCACATCAAGTTACTGTCGATGATTTGTGTGCAAGAAGTGGTATCATCGATATCCAAGTTGTGTTCAATCGGAAAAGAAGATGGGCTGGCCATGTAGCGAGATTGAGAAACAACAGATGGACAGTGAATATACTCCATTGGTATCTGCAAGATGTAAAAAGAACAAGAGAAAGGCCTCTCCATCATGTTGGGTGGTTCCTTTTTGGAGGATTCATGGAAGGACATGGACGAGACTTGTACAAAACAGGACGGCATGGAAAAGCTGTAATCTGCATCGGTGGCAGACTATCCTCACTGATGAAATCACAGATATTCAAAGTATTTTCTTTATTTAGGAGACCAGTAATCACAGTTTTTGGAATGAGGCCCCTAGCAACTAGTTGACACTACCAGGCTAGATGATGGGGTAGTTACTTGCTGCAGGTCATCACAATGAGCCTTTTCTCTTCTGCCTTTACAGTTCTTCCATTGTTCAGATACAGTGTCAATTGAGAGATGTAATGTTACTGATGCTGCACCGTGGGCTGTGTGCTCCTCTGTAATTGACTTCAAAACTAATTGTTTGCATAGCAAAGATATGTATCCATGTGCTCATCCAGAATTTATATGTCTGTTTTTTCATCTGGGATTAACTCTTATCCCACCACAGATATGCAAAGTATGGGCCAATAACTACTTCAAATATATTGGCTAATTATTTGGCTTAACAAAAACTTGAGGTTAATGTTGACTAATTTACACCCTTTGTAAATCCAAATTACGGCAGTATGATGGAGTCAATTTGGCCCATTGATTTAAATTAATGTGTGTTTTCCCATACTCGGGAATCAAAGATGCAGCTAAACATACAGAAAAAAAATGGTTATATTTCTTTGTGATGCCCCACTTCTCTACTTCCTCATGCACACACATGCAACTCAATAATTGTTTGAAATTTAAGGTCAAATTCTCAGTTACACCTTTGGGCTCCTGTTTTATAAAGGTATAAGTGAGAGCAGAATCTGACCCTTAATACAAAATGGCATGCTGCCTATGTGCAATGTGAGAATTTTGAAATATTTTCCCTTTTGTTATTTCCAAATCAGTTCCTTCCTTGCCCCATCTACTATCTCAAAAGCAAAACTGTAGTGAGCACTGAAACCAAGGCATGTTTAAAGTTTTAGTTATCCATGCACAAAGAAATAAAATCTTTCATTGATGAAACATACCAGTTTTCTGAATACTCAGAAAACTCCTAAGTACAAGGGTTTTACAAAGCTTCCAATAACTAAAAAGGCCCTGCTGAAACAGTGGCCAAATGTTAACTCCTTCTCTTTTAATAGAAATGTGCTGCTTTTAATAGAAATGCCTTGCCTTTATCAGTCATAAAGTTGCTTGCATAGTGCTATGATAAACAAATGGAATTGGACATAAACAATTCTGTAGTGGGGTGGAGTTGGCCGCCCACTGACCCGGAGGGGAAAGAGTCCCTTCGTGACCCCTCCGTGACCCCGAGCCTGACCCCCAACCCCTCACCTGACCGGAAGTCAGGAGGCGTGGCCAGGGCTATAAAAATAAATCCCAGGATCTCAGTCAGGGCCCAGCCAGCAGAGGAATCATATGTCTACCCTGTGCTCCCAGATTGGGAGGCTGAGGACTGGCCTGGGCCCCTGTGTTTGCAGGAGGCTGAGGACTGGCCTGGACCACCCTGCCTGCAGGAGGCTGAGGACTGGCCAGGCCCACCAGGACTCCTGCTGGAGCTACTGATCCCCCAACACACCAGTGAACCTGCTGGAGAACCAGGTATGCACGGAGTGGGAGAATGGAAGTAGCCCTGGCATAGCCAACTACAGTTTGGCTGAGCCAGGGCCGGGGTCAGTGTATTGTGGTCTGGAACCCAACAATAGACTGTTCTGCTCCTGTTAGGGCTCTGGGCTGGGATGCAGTGGAGTGAGCAGGCCTGAGTCCCTCCTGTCATCCAACCTTCCAACTCCTCCACTTCAGACTAGCCGCCTGGGTCTCCCAGATCTCCATCTGAGCAAGGAAACCAAACTGTTTGTTTTGCTGCCCTACCCTGAACCAGGGTCTGGGCTACTGAACTCTGGGACTGTTTGTTTTGCTGCCCCACCCTGAACCAGGGCCTGGGCTATTGAACTCCAGACCTGATTTTTGCCACTGTGCCTGAACCCGGGCCTGGTCTATGGACCTGCGTGACTGTTTGTTTGCTGCTCCACCCTGAACCAGGGCTGGGGCTACCAAATTCCGTCACTATTTGTTTGCTGACCCACCCGGGCCTCTCATTCCAGAGACTGGTGTGCTGAGCTTGATCTAGCCTGGTCATGGACCTGAGGCCCAGGACCAGAAGGGTGTGTTTTGGGGTGAAGTGGCCACCCACTGACCTGGAGAGGGAAGAGCTCCTCCGTAAGCCCAGCCGCGCTACAAATACACATACAGAATGAATTAGATAGAGGATATTAGATAGAGCTATGATTAAGACCAGAAAGTGCATATACTGAACAATGTTGTTCAATGAAATGCACAGCAAAGTCCATTATTTCTTTTGCTGTAAGCATAGTTAGGCTGAAATCGTCAAAGACTTATGGGAGTTAGTCAGAGGTAAAAGTAACTCAATTTTTTCTTATAGGTTCAGAGCAGGGCAGGAAGGGTGCGGAGGAGGCGGGGGAGCAGCACATTCGCAGCTGAGGCAGTCCCTATAGGTTACCTGATGGTCCCTGCCCCACACTGCTCCTGTTCTTGGTCAAAGGGAGCTATGGCTGTGGGGGTGCTGCATATCTCACAGTGCAGCCCTGGCTCAAGCTACAGCACACAGGGCAGTGACCTGCCACACAGCCCCGTCCTGGGACTGGAGCAGATTAGTAGCCACCACATGGCCCTGGCCTCAGCTTCAGCCCTTTGCTAGGGTTGGAGCTGCAACAAAAGTGGGCTACCAAAAGCAGGAGCCAGGGCCATGGTGCTATTTTTAGTACCACAGCCCTGGGCCCAGAAGCAGCCGCACGGTGGCCCCAGCTCCAGCTCCGGCAGCTATGACGTGGCCCACCCTGGCTGCAGCTCCAGCCCTGGGGAAGGGCTGCAGTTGGGGTCAGGTCCATGTGGAGGCTGCTCACCTGCTCCTAGGGTGGGGCTTCAAAGGCGGGCAGCTGCCCCGTGTGCTGCGGCTGGAGTTGAGGAGGTGGGCCACACACACATCATTCAAATTCTTTATCAACGCCTGTGCAGGTGCGCACCCTATAGGACACATAAGTCGCCACCTATTATAATAGGTGCGGAGGGCTGGGGCCACAGCAACCCCAGCCTTTCATGCCCTCCCATCCGCTGGGGATGGGAAAGCCGGGACCATGCCAGCCCCAGCCTCTTGGTTTCTCCCCCCCGGCTGCAGTCAGCCCTGGTCTCTCAGCCACCCCAACCTCCTACCAGCCTCAGCCAGCCCCGGCTTCTCGCCCCACCTCTGTAGGGTTACCAGATGATTTAAAAAAAATACTGGACACACTTGAACTCAGATGGGCGGGGGGGGGGAGACCGGCTGGGTGGGGAGTGGGGCTGGCCAGGAGAGATCAGGGCGGGGGGGAGGACCAGCCAGCGGGAAGCAGGGCTGGCAGGAGGGAGTCGGGGAGGGGGGAGGGGGGGTGGCTGGGAGAGATCGAGGGGTGTGGGGCGGGGAAGAATGGCTGGCAGGAAGCAGGCTGGCTGGGAGGAGGTCAGGGGGAGCGGGGCTGGCCGGAGAAGCTCAGGGGGGAGGAGGGACTGGCCGGTGAGAAGCAAGGCTAGCCAGGAGGGAGTTGGGGGGAGCAGGGCTAGCCGGGAGGGAGTCGGGGGGAGCGGGGCTGACCGGAGGGGAACCAGCTGCCGGGGAGCAGGGCTGACCGGGGCACACGCACATCCTAGGGTGCTGCTTGTTCCGCGCACAGTCCCGATGGGGCGCATGGGCGAGTCTGGCCCCTGGGATTCCATCCCATCCCGGCCCCTACCCCTCTTCTCTCTACTGCGTAGTTGCGTGCTGCCTGGCTGGTAGACACACTCACACAGTGAGAGTGTGTCTACCAGCCAGGCAGTATGCAACTATGTACTGATACTCATGATAATAATAAAAATGTAATTAGAAAATTTTCTGTTTGTTTCCCAGATAGAAAACTCAAATACCGGACTGTCTGGTTCAAAACCGGACACCTGGCAACCTGCAGCCAGCCCCCCGGCCTCTCGCCTCTTCCTCCCCCGTCCCCCCATCCAAGAATTGTGGAGTCTTGGGGCTTTCTCCTCACCCCTCCTCCCCTGCAGGAGGCTGACGCTGGCACTGGTGCTGTAATTTCATGTGGGAGGAGTGGTTGAGGCTGGAAGGCCAGGCAGGCCATGGCCCGAGTGCAGGCCGGGGGAGCCAGCGGTTCCCCCCTGGGTCCTAGAGCGTCAGGGCCTCAGAGCAGCTCTTGTAGGGGAGCCAGGGCACATCCCCCTGGAGGGGCTGGGGGAACCCTGAGCCATGGCCACTGCTTCCTCTTCTGGGGACTCTGCTCAGACTGGGGGATGGGATGATGCAGAGTGATGTGATGATGTGACTGTTGCCCTGCAGGAAAAGTTTTTTTTATATATCGAGAGAGATGAGCAGTACAAACAGAATCAGCATCGCATAAGATTTCATTAGAAACCTCAGTTGGCCCACTTTGCACTGAATCTGGGGCAAATGCACAACATTATCTTATTAAAAACCAATAATATCCTAGGGGGCTGCGTATTCTACAAGCCACAGAAAGAAATGTTCAGTATACATATAACTCTTTCTTCTAGCATATATGTCTCTGTCTGCTGGAACAGATTAAACTGCTTTGGCACTCAAATGATGTGATAAGTGAAGTGAGTTTTTAACAATTCTTGGACTGTGCAAGTTATATCTGAGGGGGGAGGCAATTGTCAGGCCTTAGCTGTTACTAGAAAAATGTAATATTGACTGAGACATTATCAATATAATCATAAGTGCTTCCTAGTAACAATAATTTGAGGGATGCCTGAACAGTGGCAATTAGGGACAACCACAAAAAGGAAGATAGCACAGCACTCGGGGCCTTTTTTGTTTAGGATATATAAAGAAGGTTTAACATTTTTTTAAAATTAAGGATTTTTTCATGCTTGTTATTTTTAAGATATATCAGCAATGCTAAGAATGGTCTCCTCTGCATTTAGATAAATTGGGGAGGGAAGCAGATGGGAATTGTTCTCAGAGGTTACAGAAAGGTAGAAGAAATAAAAAGAAGGGAAAAAAAGAAAAAGTAAAAAATCAAGAGAATAAATCTACTTTAGACATTTTTTTGTACTCATTGACGAAGAATAGAGGACAAAGGTAGAGGGAATGGGGAAAAAATCAAACAATGTCAAAACCATTTTGTCCACCTCCTGTAAGGATTACGGGGTTACTCCATTTGGAAAGTCTCCCAAGCAGCTAGGAATCTACCACTTATCTATCCCCTTTCTTCTGTTTGTTAAGTATTAACAAAACCTAAGATTTTAGACCGTCTGAATAGATGTCTACAGTGAATTTTAATGTGGTAGATGAAGTTGATGGGATAATCTTTTGGTTTGTCGGTTAGTTGTCCAGAAAGTCTTTAAGAAAAATAATAAGATAGTGAAAGCTAGATGTCTAGTCATACAAAAACAATCAGAAAAATAAACTTTTTTATAGATGGGTGGGTAAAGAGGGAAATAAGTGAACAAGTGCAATTTCTTTTTCTTTTCGGATTGTCTTTAGTTCTTTTATACAAAAATGATTTTTTTTTTATAAACCAATGCATAGAATCCTTAAAAAACTAAAATATTTTTTGTAATTCAAAGTAGGCTAAGGCTATTTTTTTGCAGATCTGACTAATATTGAATTCATAATTGATGACCCCTACTTAATGGAACTACTTGAGTGAAACAAGTTAGCCACGTGCAAAAGTGTTTTCAAGATTTATACTCGCCTTTACAATATAGCCTATCTAAATGGAAAATTAATATGTTGAAGTAAAAAATAAAACTGCTTATTAACCAGTTATTTTTAAAATTATTTCTGTGATACATCGTTGGGTATACCCAAACCTTTAATTCCGTGTTTGTTTTTAAATTTTTCAGTGGGACCCCATGATCACTACATTACCTGGTTTATACTTGATGTCTGTTGGAATAGTGAAACCTGCAGTTTGGCTCTTTGGATGGTCTGGAAGTATAGTGTGCTCCACAGGAATGCTCCGTTTTATTAACCTCCTTTTCAGTGTTGGAAACTTCTACTTACTGTATTTGCTTTTATGCAAGATACATAATAAAAACAAGGTACATTCCAAATCCATTAGAATTTCATATAGTAATATATACAAATTTATGATGAGACCATAAACTGTTACTATATGAGGAGTTTCAGCTCTCTTCAGTTTTATGCAACAGATATTTATATCATTTGGATTATTTTACTGGATCCTTTCTTTTTCTATAAAAACAGTTTTTTCTTCCTCCCTAAGGGCTTGATAGTCCTTTTCAAGTTAATGGGACTACTCTTCTTAGAAAGTTAATATTAATAGATTTTATAGTCTGAAAAGGGCAATTATGACAATTTAGTCTGACCTGTATTACACAGGCCTTGAACTTAGCCAAGCAATTCCTTCATCGAACCCATAACTTGGAGTTGAGCTAGAACAGTAATACTCAGACTGAAGATTGTGAGCCAGGAGTGACGTTTTAAATGTGTCTCCTGTGACTCTGCAGCACTAATATTAAATCACATAGTGTTTTAATATTATTAACCAATAAGGATGCTTTTAATGTGTTATTAACCAATTGTAGTTGATAAAATAATTATTGGTCAGTCATTTTGCTGTAAGAATAATCAGATAGACAATACACACACACAATATTTCCTGTCATACAGTTTAAATATGAATATACTACAAGATTTATCCTGCATTGCTTGAGTCTTTAACTCAAATAAGTTTTCTTTTTCTTTTTTTAAATTATTGTTCTGAGGTGAGGCTGGGGATGAGGGGTTCAGTATGCAGGCTGCCCTGGGAAGAGAGGACAATTCCAGCCCTCTCTCAGTACAGCAGCTTAGGGCCAGGTGAGAAGTTAATGTCCATGGGCTCAGCCACAAGAGGGGTGCATCTCCCCCAACTGTAGGACAGACAGACAGACCCAGACAAACTCTCTGAAATATATAGTGGATAGCCATCCCTTTCTCCACCCCGGCTGGCCCAGTGTCCATCTCTGGCCCTTGCTACCCCCATTCTGGTATTCTGCCGTATAGCTCCCTCCTACCACATCCCTCTCTTTCCATTGTATGAAAAACAATCAAATTTCATCCACAGCCCATTATCCTGGCACAACCAAAACCTGACCTGGCTTTAAGTTATGATAAGAGAAATCTGCATACCAAATTTGGTGGTTCTTGAGGTGTCCTTGAACAAATGGACTCACAGACAGACACACATTTCTAAAATATATAGTAAGATAATATTGTACTACTAGGGGGCTATATCCCCTGCTCACTACTCTTGCCAACCCCCTTTCTCCAGCAGCTTTTGCAGCCAAAGAGCATGAGAGCTTCGCTCACCAATTCCCCTCTCTTTGGCTAGGCGGGAGGATGCAGGAGCAGGCTGGGGGCAGGTGTCTGGCCAGGGAGGAGGGGGCAGGAGGAGCACGTTGGGGATAAGTGTCTGGTTAGAAGGAACAGGGTGGCACAGCCCAGAGGGAGTTGGGCTTGGATGGCAGAGGGGAGTCTGATCTGCCCTTCCTCCCCCCTGGGCTGTTCTAGGTCCACACCACCATCTAAGCTTGACGCTCCCTCCCTGGACTGTGCCAGATCACTTCTGCTATCCAAGCCCTCCCCCCTCCCCGGCACCCTCAGCTCCCTAACCCGCAGCCCGCTCCTGCTCCCTTCCCCCCGGCCAGACATGTACCCCCAGAGAGAGGGGATTTGACAGGCATAGCAAGGGACACTGAACCCTGCATAAAGCCCATTAACATTAAGTTGAACTAAGGAGGAGGAGATGGGTGGGGGTGATGGCATGAGGACACAGATAACATGATAATGTCACTGTCATCCCGCAGGAATTTTTTTTATATAAAGAGAGCGATAGCAAATGAAACAATGAATTCATACTACTATGTCTCTCTTAGGTAATGGTAATTGCTAATTTGGCTCCTGAACTACTGAGGTCTGAGTATCACTGAGCTATAACTTATTGTCTAGAAAAATACCTAATTTTGATATAAAGATTTCAAGTGAGATTCCTAGGTAAATTATTCCAGTGGTTAATTTAAATAAAAACTTTCACCTTAGTTCTAATTTGAATTTATCTAGCTTTGGCTTTCATCCTTAAGATCATTTTATGCCTTTGTCAGCCAGGTTAATGATCCGTTTATCATCAGAAATCCTCACTCGATGTAGATATTCTCAGTCCAGGATAAAGTCTTTAAAATACATGCATTAATCTTTACAGAGTCAGGGTCTAATTTAATAAAGAAGTCACTGGCTTTAGTTTTATATATGTAGATAGAAATATAAATGTAAAGTAATTGGTGTATAGAGTTTGACATCAGTATTTTTAACTATAGGAGTTTTTTCCCCATAGTTTCTTTACTAATTTATAAAATAATAATTAAAAGGAACTAGGGATGTAAGTGACTAGTCGACTAGTTGCTTCCCACCTGCTTGCAGCCTCTGTATAGAGGGGACTGAAGCAACAAGAGCTACTTACTACATTTAAAAGGCAGAGATGCAGCCAGGATAGCGAGTGCCCCACCCCACACCTTATTGACTAATTGAGTTGTCGATGGAAATTCCATCGACTACTCGATTAGATCATTAATTGAAATGTAAATCTTTAGTAGAAACCACACCACATATTTAATAGATTAAAATGATGCTCTGTGGCCTGTTTCAGCAGAAATGGTAACTGTTCGGACAGAGAATGGTGCATTTGGATGTCATAGGGAACTGGAGTAAGATAGTTGCAGGATGGGGGCATTAGATATGCCACGACAGACATTGTATAAACACTTAAGATTGAATTGAAATTAATGTAATTTTCCTATTTTCTTCACAATTTACTTTTAAATCACCAGCAGTGCTCTAATATTCTACATTATCATCTTTCTCGTACACTTTTTTGTCTTATGTTCCATATTAGTGTAACAAGTTTGACAATAAAGAGTGCAGTGTCCATACTGGTGCCATCAAAACTAATGCCATTCATAAAAGATGCTGTTTTATGGTACTGAGGATTTTAAAGAATGGTACCCTTTAAATAATTGTAATTTTTGTCATGAAAGTAATAATACTGATAGTTTGTTTTCTCCCTCTCTCTCTCTAGACTGTGTCTGGTTTCCAGAGAATCTTATCTACCGTAACCCTTTCAGTATTCCCTAATCTTTATTTTTTTACATTCCTTTATTATACAGACACAGGATCAGTATTTTTTACTTTGTTTGCATATTTAATGTGCCTTTATGGTAATCATAAAACTTCTGCCCTACTTGGGTTTTGTGGCTTTATGTTTCGTCAGACAAATATTATATGGACAATTTTTTGTGGGGGAAGTGTTGTTGCACAACAGCTAAGTGAAGCCTGGAAGACAGAATCACAGAAGAAGAAAGAAGAAAGAATTACAAAGGGATCATTTTCAGAATTAATCAAAGTATTACAGTTTCTTACTGAGTATATCATGTCACTTAAAAACGTAGTAACTCTTATTATTTTGACCTGGCCATACATCCTCTTAGTAATTGTGTTCTTTGCTTTTGTGATAATCAATGGTGGAATAGTTGTTGGTGACAGAAGTAGCCATGAAGCCTGTTTCCACGTTCCTCAGCTGTTCTACTTCTTTTCCTTTACTCTGTTTTTTTCTTTTCCTCATCTAATGACCCCGAATAAAATGGGAAATTTCCTTCAATGTGTACGGAAGCACTTGATTCAATATAGCATGCTCGTTGCTATCTCTTTATTCCTGGTCTGGAAATTTACATATGTTCATAAATACTTGATTGGGGATAACAGACATTACACATTTTATGTATGGAGAAAAGTCTTCCAAAGACATGACCTTGTGAAATATATATTTGTTCCTGCCTATGTATTTGCTGGCTG
Organism: Pelodiscus sinensis; assembly: GCF_052426305.1. Lineage (NCBI taxonomy): Eukaryota > Metazoa > Chordata > Testudines > Trionychidae > Pelodiscus > Pelodiscus sinensis. The sequence continues at coordinate 30,936,788 of NC_143052.1, read as the reverse complement.
GAGTTTGGCTGATTCACTGAAATCAAAATCTGTTTTCTGGAACTTATTATATTTTGTATGCGTGTTTGCTGTCACAGTTCCTCAGAAACTACTAGAATTTCGTTACTTCATTTTACCATTTTTAATATATAGGCTCAATATTCCAGTTCCACCTCTTTCCAGGCTTCTTCTTGAGCTGGCTTTTTATGTTGTTGTGAATGCAATAACCTTTCATCTCTTTCTGAACAAAACTTTTCAGTGGCCAAATAGTGAAGAAATCCAGAGGTTTATGTGGTGATTTGGTACTCTTAAGAAAACTCAATTCTGTGCCTTTTCTGCAATTTACATGTGAATACAGAACCTGAAATTAAGTAGAGTGTATTGCTTTGTATAACTTTTCTGAGTATAGTGTGGGGACTGATGTGAGTTGTATGTTTATAGTATTGAAAATAAATGTGAGATCTGATTTCTCTTTCCACATGATAGGGCATTACGCCAAATTTATGAAGCTTTAATATATATGGCATTGGGGGAAGTATTTTCAAACATTCTGCAATTAATGTGAAGGGAGGAAGATGTTTACAGTCATTTTTCCTAATAATACTTTTGTTCTATGGTAAATACTTATAAAACTCTCTTTCTTCAGTGGGGATTCTGAAGAAATTGGTATCTGTTTTTAGATGCTTGGGAATGTTGGAGTAAACATTACTTTTTTGGGTGGAAACCAGCACATATAAAACTCCAACAAAAAATTGCAAATGAATTGGTAAGCATCCTTATGTCAGATTGTGTTTTTTTTCAAAGTATTTCAGCAGATAAATAGTTATCTAACAGTTATGAAGAGTTACATAAACAGTAAAAATCTGCAAAGTAAATAATTTCCATCCATATCTGTTGGTGTGCATCTACACAAGCACCCTAAAGTCAAAATAAGATACGCAATTTGCACTATGCAAATTGCGTATCTTCTTGTAATTAAATTTCAAAATAGTTTATTTTGAAATTTGGCATGTTTACACAGCGCCAAATTTAGAAATAATGTCCTATTTTGAGCCATCCTTTATTTCTTGTGCGATGAGGTTTACAGGGATGGAGAAATAGCATGCCCCTTATTTCGAAAAATATTTTGAAATAACAGGATGCATGTGTAGACGTGGGGTAGCTATTTCCGGATATCTCTGGTATCCCAAAATAGCTGTGCAGTGTAGACGTACCCTTAGAGATCAGGGGTTAAAGTCAATGAATCCAAGATATCACCTCAGATTCTTCAAGGATAATATTTTCAAAAGTTCCTACTTTGCAATGACTTTCAGTAAAATTAAGCTAAGTCCCTAAGTCATTCTTCAAAATGTGACCTAGGCTCCTAAGTCACTTAGGTGTTTTGAAAATTTTACCCCAGGTTCAATATTTATAAATTCATAATGCAAACCTTATGCATGAAATTTCTTTTTGAGAAATATATGTGATTGTATAACAAAAGATAAATTGCTTTTGATAACATGATGTGTTAAAAAGGAAGCAATTTCTAAAACACATCATTACACTGTGGAGCTTAGTATAATGAACACTCTTTAAAATAATAGGCTTTCTATGTTCTGAGGTTGTATACTTAACAAGTTTGCACTTAAGTGGGATGTAAGCATTCTCCCAAGTTGAATTGATTGTTTCTAAGATCTGACATACAGTCTTTAAAAGTACCAATGACATTATTTAATTGTATTTTTAAATGTTTTTCATATTTATAGAACTAGTACTTTTTCCATACAAAGGTATACTGTATATAGTATTTTTTTTAAAAAAAAAAGCACATTTGTGTATTTTGAGAATCAATGAATGCTGTGTCTCTTCAACTACTTTAATTGAATTTGCAAGTATTCTTTGAACATTTCTAATAGCTTATAAAGCAGCTTTATAAATATAGTGCCCTAGAGTGAATTGTCTCTCAGCAACTCCTTATTCTGGGACTGAAATATTTCAGTTATTGCTGTGTACTCATAGCAAATTCAGCCTATAAGACGGATATAGCCATCCGTAATTCTGAATTGGAATTTTTTTCTCAGGGTAGAACTATGTGGTCACACAGCTGTCATTTCTCAGCTGTGTGGTATGTAAATTGTTGCTCTCTGGTTTGGAATCCAATCCATACATTCACAGCATACTCGCCCACCGCTGTCTTTGCAACCTTACTTCTCTGAAGGAAAGCTAAGAGCCACCCTTCAGTGAGTAATTTCTTTTAGTATTGTATTTAAAGCACTCCCCTGCTTCCTGCTTGTTTTCTTGCCCTGCCTCCAATAATAGTAATTTATTGTTAATCTGTATATAGCATTTGAATAGGGGAGCCCACTCAGAAACTTCAACATGACGGAGCCAACTGTAAAGAGATAGAAGCATGAGTTGGGTAGCATTTCAAGCACCTTCACACATCATTGCCTCCAAATCCAGCCCATACCACGGTCTTAATTTATGATTTAAGGGAGAGAATCCCCCATGGCTCCAGACTTTCTGATTGTTTAATTAAAACAGTAATTAATATTATGTAAAAGGTGTGTGTGTGTGTGTGTGTGTGTGTGTGTAAGCTTTAAATATAACTTTAAACATACACTCCTTAATTTTGGTATGTGGGGAAATGGAAGAACTAACCAAGGTGGTTCTGGTAGTTTTATGGCTAGAATTCTGACCTCTTCCTGATAGAGTTTTTCTGAATTTGTGGGTTATGGGGAAGCTGGTTTTTCCTTGATTAAATGGAGGAGAATTTGTCTACATTTAAATGGTCTATGTACACTTATTTTCAGTGTAGATCTCTGTTGATATTGTGGTATTTTTATGCCTTTCAGATAAATGTAAGGATGGATAGCTTTTGTGCTCTTTTTACTTAATTGAGGGAGCTAAGCTATTTTTCAGGTGAAAAGAAGATTCAGTTTAATACTAAAATTCTGATGCTGTCATAGCCTTCCTGTAAAGAGAAGGGACCCAGTGTGGAAGCCCCCGAGCACCATGCATTTTCTGATGAGTATTTTAATATGGGATACTAGTAAGCAGTTCATATGACTTATACATATGTCCTAATAACTATTTAAAATTAAAAGGATGAAGTTTGCAAATAGAAACAGCTCCACATTTTAACACCGTGAATTTTCTTCTCCCGTGAAATGCATTAATTGAATTTCTGAATGCATACTATAGGGTGCTTCTTCCTGTTACTTTTGATGCTCTAATGTAAAGTATCTCTAGCCTCTGTTTGCCAGATGCCAGAAATAGGTGATAGGAACTGGATCCCACTTGATGATTATCTGTTTTGTTCATTCCCTCTGAATCACCTGGCATTGACCATGTTGGAAGCCAGGATTTTGGGTTAGATCTGTGTCAGGCAATAAAACTGCAGCAGTTCACCAGGGTTAGCCCCAGGTGGGCTACTGCTGGTATCTTTACCTGCACTTCCTCAGGTATGGGTGATCGCAGCTCCCATTGGCTGGGAATGGCAATCTGTGGCCAACAGGATCACAGGGCAGGAGCGGTGGTGGGAGAGGTGCGACTCAGCCAGGAGCCCGATGGTGAGGGAGAGGTGGGCGGCACAGCAGGGAGTTCTGATCTGCTGCCAGGTGGTAGTGGGGGCCGGCAGCAGAGCCCCAGCAGCCATGGAGCCCCGACAGCCATGGAGCTCTAGCCTGGGGAGCCATAGCTGAGCAGGCAGCGGGGCTCATCTGGAGTTCTAGCTGGGGGCAACACAGGCCATGTTGGAAAGCACCTTGCCTCGTTCAGCAAATCCCCTTGTTTGGGACCAGTCAGGTTCTGAGGGTACAGGATGGAGGGAAGAACAACCTGTAAAATGATTTATTGAAGCATTATAAAATTGAATTATTGTAAATGTTTCTAATGAAATGTCTATTTACAAATAATTTCATCATACTAATTTGAAGCAGATTATTTTGTCCAGGGTGGCAGTGAAGGTGTTTTTTTAATGGCATCCAAAAAGCAGTAGCTCTAGATAGATTGATTTTTTTTTATTAAATAGGAAAATGAAGGGTGATCTTCCACACTCAGTATAAGGAAAATCAATATTGCTTGCATCTCAGACAGCAGAGAAATATATAGAGAAAAGACTGAATTTTGACCTTTAAGGTTACTTTCATCTGAATTATATAAGAGGGAAAAAATCATATGGATCCTCTTGGCTCCACAATATATGTAGTTTAAAGTGAAGAGGAGAAAGGGTACAATTGATTTAGTTACAGTAACATGTTTGATTTGTTATAGTGTGGGAAAATATAACATTTTACATAAAAATGTGGCGGTCAGCAAATAGAGGCTGAATTACATGATGCCTTTGCATTCAGTTCTTAAACAGAAAATTGAGATTATTATTTTGGAAGTTTTACAGATGATATTTTCTGGATAGCAGTATACAACTAGTCCTGTAGAATTAATTTCATTTTCTGTTGCTTCTGTTCTTTACTTTGGATTATATTAATAACTTTTGATAGTAAATAGCCACTATCATCATATATATAATTTCTGTTCAGATTTATTCTGTGAAAATGATGTAGCTCAGTTGTAATCTTTGAGAAAGAATGGTTAATTTTGTTTTGAGAGGCACACTTTTAAAAATCCTCACAAGGTGGCAGTCTTCAACCATCTTTTTCAAAGTCCAGTTATTTATTTTAACACTGTTTTGAATTATAGTGTTGTGGTTCCTTAGTTTGTGTTCAAGAGTTAAATCATTTAAAATACTTTAAATCCTCATGTAACTTTTTCAATTACTTGTGTAGCTACAATGTTTGTGTTCTTAATTTGTTAATTTTTATGTTAGGATTTTTAAAACCATGTATTTTTGGTATATTATTTTAAAATACTTATTTTAATTTGAGATTTGGAATTTTGTTTCTGTGAAATCCTTAATGTATTTTAATACTTCGTTAGGAAAAACCAGAAATTAAGCCCAAAAGCTCTCTGTTGAAATTGGGGTCTTACTATGCAGCATATTTTATGGCGTGTGATATCTCCTTCTGACAATAAAAATTACTACACGACCCCAGGAGGAGGAGACCGAAGCCTGAGCCTGCTCCAGACCCAGGTGTAGAGGCCAAAGACTTAGCGTCGCCACCCAGGGAGGGAGAGCTTATAACTTGAGCCTTGCCACTTGAAGCTGGAGCCCTCCGGCTTTGGCTTCAGCCACAGGAAGTGGAGTTCAGGCTTTTACCTCGGCCCCAGGCCTCAGCAAGTCAAAAACAGTTCTGGTGACTCCATTAAAACAGGGTCCTGACCCACAGTCTGAGAACTGCTGTGCTAAAATATTCATGCTTTTTTTGTTGTACTATGTGCTTTTGAAAAAAGGTCATACTCCAAGGGCTTTGTAACATATGGTATACTACCATATGTTAAATGTCACTTAGTTTTTGGTGTACTTGAAATATGTAGAGCCAGAGAGATCTCAAGGATATTCTCCTGCATATATCTCTTGTGCTGTATTAACAATCTTATTTTTTGTTTTATCTCACTAATTTATATTTTTTGCTTTAGTGTCTGCCCCTTCTGTGTATTTCAGTGACTTGTTCAATATTTGCTTACAAAATGTCCGTCATAAGAGTGCTTAGGTCTAAGCCAGTACAGTTGGATTGGTTCTGCTCATCCTTTTTAGCAATAAAGTATTTGTTCATAAAGCATGAATGCTTGTCTAGCCCAGGTATATTGACATTTGGATCTGGATAAAATGCCTGTGGTGCTACACTTTTCATCTGTAAGGATTTTGTTTTCAATCCTGCAGTCTTCAGAACTCTGTGAACTTCCTTTTCTTCAGTGAGAGTTAGAGATGCTCCTTGCAGGAGCTAAAAGGAAAAAACAATATTTTTCACACAGAGATCATTATTGTAATCTTATTAGAATTGCTACTAGGAGCAGCAGTGGAGGGAGGTGATTCATTCTGGTTTTTGGATACCTTCTCTGTACTTACTTGGTGGTGCACAGTGTCTGGATCAGGTGTATGGCCAGATTAGGGAGTTGTCAGTCTGTTTGTGGTTGAGCGCACCTGGACCTCTCCCTTTGGAATGGGAAGTACTCCTGGAAACAGGTCTGCTCCCTTGTGTGACAGATATAATTGAATCTCTGTTTTGTAATAGTTCATCAGATTATTCTTCTTGTATTTAGTTGTACTTGTTTAAATACTTTGCCTCTTTGCTTTCAAGAAAAATAGTATGCTAATTGGATTTGTGACTGCCATGTTTGTATTATGTATTTTGTTCATCATCCAAAGACTAATGTAGGTGCTTTATACAGTAATACATTTCAAAGATGTCTTGCCATGAACATGTTTATATCTATGTTTTTAAATAAATGGTTTTGTATATTTTACCAGTTTTTACTATTGTGTGCACTGTATATTTGACTCAAATTGCATTGAATTAATTAAAAATAGTGCTGTACCTCTTTTCAGTAATATAATCAATCTTCAGCTACCTTCATATCTGTTCCAATAAGCTGTGAATTCTGTTTACCTCCATCAAGTCTCCTAAATATATTGTTGAATAGTGATAGAAATGTAGCCGTGTTAGTCTGATATAGCTGAAACAAAATACAGGACTATGTAGCACTTTAAAGACTAACAAGATGGTTTATTAGATGATGAGCTTTTGTGGGCCAGACCCACTTCCTCAGATCAAATAGTGGAAGAAAATAGTCACAAGATTCCTTTGGTATATATGGTTGTGACTATTTTCTTCCACTATTTGATCTGAGGAAGTGGGTCTGGCCCACGAAAGCTCATCATCTAATAAACCATCTTGTTAGTCTTTAAAGTGCTACATAGTCCTGTATTTTGTTTCAAATATATTGTTGTGATTGGTAGCCTGCACCTTAGGGTAAATCTGCATACCAGTCAATCCTCCTTATCACTTGCATTGCCTTTAAGGATATGTCTACATTACAGTGTCAAATTAATTGCATAGCTGAAGTTGAATACCTTAACGTTTGGTGCTGTCCACACTGCAGGAAGTCAAAGGGAGAATATTCTCCCTTTGACTTCCCCTTACTTCTCATAGAAATAGGACTATCTGCATCGACCGAAGAGTCCCTTTCTGGCTATGTGTAGACTGCATGCTTCTTTCAGAAGAAGCTTTTCTGGAAGAGATATTCCGGAAAAACTTCTTTTGAAAGAAAGTGTCCACATAGCAAAAGCGCATCAAAAAAGCGACCTGCTTTTTCGAAAGATAGCGTCCACATTGATTGGACACTATCTCATATTTAAGTTGTGATTACTATGGACAGAGTGGCCACCAGGGCACCTGTGCTTTTTCCTGGAGACCTCTTCTTTCAAAAAACCCCCTCTTCCCTGTCCACACACACTTTTTCCCAAAAGAGCTCTTTCAGAAAAAGCCTTCTTCCTCATAGAATGAGGTTTACCGCTGTCGGAAAACCCTGTGTTCTTTTGACTTTGTCAAAAGAATGCAATTGCAGTGTGGACATAAGTGTAGTTTTTCCAGAAAAATGGCAGTTTTTCTGGAAAAACTCTGCAGTGTAGACATACCCTCAGTTCCAATTAGTGTGTCTTCACTAACTCGAACCCTGGAAGATCGATAGTGACAGCTTCAGTCTTCTCGGTAGTGTAGATGTACATAGCGGCCACACTGGGTCAGACCAATGGTCCATCTAGCCCAGTATCCTGTCTGCCAACAGTGGCCAATACCAGATGCACCAGAGGAAGGGAACACAGCAGGTAATCCTCATGTGATCCTTCCCCTGTCACCCACCTCCAGAGAAACAGAGGCTAGGGACACCATTCCTACCCATCCTAGCTAATAGCCATCGATGGACCTAACCTCCATGAATTTATCTATTTATTTTTTCAACCCTGTTAAAGTCATAGCTTTCGCCACATCCTCTGGCAAGGAGTTCCAGATGTTGACTATATAGTGAGTAAAAAAACCCTTCCTTTTGTCTGTTTTAAGCCTGCTGCTTATTAATTTCATTTGGTGACCCCTGGTTCTTATATTGTAGGAATAAGTAAATAACTTTTCCTTATTCACTTTTTCCACACCAGTCATGATTTTATACACCTCTATCATATCCCCCCCTTAGTCTCCTCTTAGTGTACCCTAAGAATTTTGTAGTAAGCTTATACATAAAGACTGAGGAGATATGAATGGAGAGGAAAAGGGTGCTGAGAAAAAAAAGCAGTTAAAAGAAACCCCATAAGTATCTTTCAGAAGCTGCAGCTTTACAGTGAAGGTGAGGCAAGACTCCCTTCTCATGCAGGCCATAAGAAATAAGCAGCGAGCAGGGGCCAGTATAATGCTGTTTCCTTCTGTGCAGCAAGGCAGGGTGACTAGGTACTGCAGGGAGCAGTAAGGTTCTTGCAGGGTCCCTGAATTAACAGAGAAAACAGCAGCAGGGAAAGGTCTGCCTGTTGAGCCCTTCCAGTCTGAGAGGGGAAGGACTGATTTGTAAGTAGACCCAGCTGGAGGAGAAGCTGGCTTAAGCCCTGCAGTTGGCATGAGCCACAGCTCCAGCTGCATGGAAGAGAGCTGTGGGAAACGATAACCACAATTTTGAAAACAGCCTACCAGGTGCCAGAGAAACTGAGGAGAAGAAGGTCTGTTTTTGTGATGTTCTGCTTTGAGGGTTGAATAAACTATACCGGAGTGGGCAAATACCAGCCCACGGACCAGGGCCAGTTTGCCAGGGTTAGTCCCTGGTTGGTCGCTGCCACTATATTTACTGGTGCCTCCCCAAGTACGGGCAATTGCAGCTCCCATTGGCCGTGAATCACCGTTCCTGGCCAATGGGAGCTGTGGATCCCCAACTTGGCTCTTGGATATTCAATATACAAGCCTCTTGGGACTAATTAAAAACACCTGGGAAACAGATAGTGTTGCAATGGCAGCCCTGTCCTGGGCTGCTGGGGAGTGCTCCAGGGGTGAGGGGTTCCTACTACAATTGCTATAGAAAATCTTGTCATTTACCCAATTTAAAGAGAATATTTTTTTATGATTACTTGCCACAAAGGCTGTAATTTTAGAGTATTGCTTAAAACCTGGTTTCACTGGAATGTCTTCAGATATCTAAACTGAGTAGATGAGACTTCAAGAGAACACCCAGGGATATTGTTGATTTCACAGCTGGCATTCTGTTCTGTGAACTGAAGAAGTGCTATGGCATTGTATTAGGAAGCATGCTTTTTCTAGGAGTAAGAACGTTAATCCCTGTTTTAGGCTAATTGTCACTTTGGTAATTAGGCTTTTTAAAATTATCCTTGCGGTTTGTTGGCTCTTTTTCACTTCCTGCTGTAAGCAGTTTCGTGCAGTTAAATTGCTGACACATTTCACCCAAGAGCTTCTGCACTTCAGTAGTGTTTATTGTAACAGTGCTCAAAAGCACTGATCAGGATGTGGGCACATTTGGTACCAGCTAAGGTAACACAGAGGAAGAGACAGTCCTTTCCCCTTAGAGATTAGGTCCCAATCCACTAAGGAATTTAGCTACCTAAGTAGCAGATTTAAGCACTAGTGAAACTGACAAGCCTGCTGCTTGGTTGCTGCCTGATCCTTATAGGTGCCAAGAGTCACTTGGGGTCTTACTGTTTTTTAATAAAGTTCCTCAAATGCCTAAGGTGCTGCTGCTGGGCATGTGCACTGCTGTCTTATGCTACGTATCCAGATGCTTTTCTTCTGCTTATGCCCCAGTGCAGTCAACAAACAAGCAAAGGAAAGATTAAATGTTTCTCTACCTAACTCATGTGATCAGGCAGGCATACTCAGGGGATGTCTACCAGAGTGGGCCCCATAATAAAATCTGTTCAGAGGTGGAGAGATCCCACCTGAGAACCACTGGTTCAGTATCCCTCACTGCTGGAGAAGGGCTTATGACTAGAGGTTTCCTACTTAGGCAAGTGCTCTAACCACCGAGCTATGGGACATTCTGATGTTTGACATCTCCCAGTCCATCCTGTTGAAGCTGTTCCACTGTGTATAAATTAGTTATTGGACCAGAGAGAGGATGACACTCATGTAGTGATTAGGGTACCCACCTTGGAGATGGGACACAAGAGTCCGGAACTCCTGCACCAAATAGTTTCATTATTTGTCCATAGTGGAACAGCTTAATCAGGAGAGCTTGAGGGAGCCTCACATCGGAAGATCTTATAGCTCGAAAGTTAGAACATTTAACTGCAAGGTGTGGAGCACAGATGATGTGTATCTGTTGATAGTGGCGGTGGAAGAAGACAATTTAAATGTTCTGGTGGTACACAGCAGAGTCAGGATGGGAAATAGACCCTGGCCAAAATCCAGAAACCTGGACACATGCCCCCATCATGAATGATTAAATCCCTACTCAGGTTGTGGGGTTTGGATCTGGATCTCCTGTATCCTGGGTGAGAATTTAACCACAGTTGGTAGCAGCACCATCACACATCCTCTGGCTGTTTTGTGTGCAGTGAGGCAGGTACTTGGTTCATTTTCATAGTAAATAACATAGGCACTTAAGCTGTCTGACTCCAGGAGAGGTGTTCCAGGCTAGGGATTGCAAGCAGAGATGGGCACTTCCCTGCATCTTGGATTTAGACACCTAACTCCATGAGAAGTGGACCATATTCCTTGACATCTCCCATTGACTAGCTTAGATAGCTTCCCACCTAGAATGCTGGCATTTGTGAGTGATGTTCTTAGGGGCTTGTTTCTCCATGCTCATTGTACAGGTGCCTAGGCACCAAATTTTGTGGATCCCATTGTTGTTCCAGTTAAGCACCATGTTGCTTAGCATTGCACAGTTCCTTTGTGGATCTGTAATGTAATTTCAAACAAGCAGTACCAATTGTAAAAATGGAGATGGGGAAGACAAAGGAAAAAGTGAAGGATCATGCAGATACCCAGGGATATAAAGTGGATTATCTGGGAATTTGCAGGGCTCTATTCATAATTAAGCTTGCAACCAGACTTCTATGTTACAACCTTACAACCTTCTGTTTTTTCACAGGAACAACTTTTACCTCTGAAATATTTTACAATAGGCAGGATAACAGTTTTTTGCTGTACATTTTAAATATGTGGAATAAGATTTTCATATTTATAAGAAGCTTTAAAGTGCCCATTAAAACTACCACATTTGTGTAGATTTTTTCACTGTCTCTGTCTAAAGAATGGAGCTATTTTAAAACATGAAACTTCAGATGAATACATATTTATGGTGGACCCCAGAAAGGTGGCTGGGTAAGGAAACTCTAGAGTTCCAGGCAAGGTTTTTCTAGGGAAGAAAGTTAATAGGTAGGGCTTTGCAGCAAATTGGGCCCATTAGGCTGTCAGGAAGACAGCCTGGAGGATACTAAAGGAAGAGAAAGTTGTATGATAGCTGTGAGCCAGAGTTATATACTTGCGCTAAAAGAGGACAGTAGTATGTTATCTTTCTTCAACAATAGTGGACTCTGATTAACTGCTGATGAAAAGGAAGCTTTTCTACTGTCCTTTCCTGAAGCAAGGCAGAGTGATAGGTTATTAGCTGGAAACATTTGTAGGAGGTATTATAAATGTTGGACTACTTTATAGTTTGGGTTTCTTTGTATTTGATTCTTGTTTGGACTTTTGCTCTTTCCTGATGAATGGGAGAAACCAGAAATTTTGCTTGACTGTAAATTAAGCATTTTGGAGATTTTTTTTTTTTTGGTTTATCTCATGAAGAGAGAATTTTAGGATTGTGTTCAGTCTATATGCTACAAATTTTCTTTATTAATTAAAAATATTGAGTCTTACCTTCTGCATAACATTAGGCCTCCTAGATTTGAATTATTTCCACATTATGGAAGTATATATGTATTGCTGACAGACACTGGTCCTCCACAGGCAGGATTGACCCTGGGAACCCTGGAACTAAATGCATGAGCCAAAAGCCCTTAGCCAATGCTGGAGCAGACGCCTCAAACTCTAGCTGGGCTAGATGCCTCTAGAGGGGTAGAGAGCACCACACCAAGCAGGCATGGCTGACAAGTACTGAACTTTAATATCTTATGATTGAGCTAAAGCATATCTTTTAGACCAGGGGCAGGCAATAAGCCTGTAGCAGTTCACTAGGGTTAGCCCCGGTGGACCGCTGGCATTTGATTTACCTGTGCACTCTCAAGTATGGCTGCTTGCAGCTCTCATTGGCTGCAGATCACCTTTCTTGGCCAAAGGGAGCTGTGGTAAGTTGTGTGGGCTAGGGCACTGCTTTCCACTTTTCCCATCGCCGAGAATGGCAATCCGCAACCAACAGGAGCTTCAAGAGTCAGTACCTGTGGATGTACAGGTGAATAAAGTGCCGGCAGCCTGTCCGGAGTTAATCCTGGCTTACTGTGTCCAGTCCGCAGGATGCTTCTTGCCCATCCCTGTTCTAGATGGGCATGCACTCAGTTTGAAGATTCCAGGTAATGATGAATTCACTATATTATGTGGTAAGAGATTCCCATTACCTTTGCTGTGTAAAAGCTTGCATCTTATCTCCAGTTAGAATTTTCTAACTTCAGCTTCTAGTTACTGGATTTTGTGGTAGTCTCCTCAAATCCAGCATCAGTTAACTTTCCTTCTAAATCTTCTCCAGTGTTTTCCAACATCCTTTTAAAAAGTGTGGTAATCAGAGCTGGACATGGTATTCTGGGGGTGGTCTCTCCAGTCTACATGTGGAACTACAATCATCTCCTGCTCCTTTTTGATTCCCCCTCACTTTATCTGTGCAAGGGATATATTAACCTCTTTTGTCTCAACATCATATGAGCTGCCTTGCGAAGAATCACTCCTCTTTAACATCCAAAACTCCATTTGAAGGGAAATGGATCCCAAATAAAACTTGGATTTCTGCTAGCGAAGATGTTTTCTAAAGATTTGCATATCAGTAAGTTGTAATGGAAAGGGGAGACAGTGAGGTTGTGGAGCATAGTAGCCATAGTTTATGCCCTGCAGAGCTATTTCGGATCCATTTACCTCTTTTAAAAGCTATTTGGTTATAAATACCAATTGACTTAATGTTCATTAGCTTGGTCTTTAAATGCTTCAGTGCTTAAGTTTTATGTGCATTAAACTTTAAAGTGTTTCTCTGGCTGATTGATCAGCCATTTTACCTTTATACCTCAGAAGACTTGTACACGAGGGGAAGTCCTGCAATGTAGCTCTAATAAACAGAGAAAAACTACATGATTGAAAGGGTATGTTTGTGTGCATATAAGTGATATTAGCAACCATCAAATTATATACATTTTCATGGTTCCTTCAGTTTCTGCACAGACACCTAGTACCAGCAATGATAAAATTTAATTTTATAGTGAAGGTTGCCTGATGAGTATAAGGATTATTTGGTTAAATACATCTCATTAACATTTTAAAAGAAACCTTAGCATAGAAGCATTGAAATGACCATTGTAACTAGGATACTTTACCTTTTATAGTTGATTCATTCAGTTCATGACAATATTGATGTGGAATCTTACCCATATACATTCTAATAACTTTAATGCTGACCCACAGGATCTGCTTCTGACTTGTCATGAACATCCATCATATATTATGGTACAATATCTGAAATATAAGTCCAAAACTCAATTTTGCTTTTGATGAATTCTGAAAGTAATCTATATTGGCTCCTGAGCTGTCAAAACATTTTTAGTAAGTATTACTAAATGTAATCCAAGTTGGATTTCTTTGTAGTTTATTCATGTATCATCTTTACTCTTTACCACCAAGATATTAGAGACTTGCAAAACTCTGTTACTTTCTATGGAAGTTAGACATAATTTGCTGTTCAAGTCGTACATAGAAAAGTTAATTCATCCAAATGTCCTTGACAAACCCTCTGCAGTAAATAAAAAAATCTTTAAAGCCTGATCTATGAACTCATGTGGTCTGCTGCTAACTCTGAAAACAACATCTCAAAAGCAGTTCCTTGTAGTGACTACTTTTATTTCAGCAAATAGGTTTAAAAGATTTCTGACAGCTTTTGCTATGGGATTTTCAGTGATGGATAGTCTTTGATAGTTCTTTTTCCTTACTGAAGTTCTACATGGTGACTCAGATGAATATGCAATTCTTTTTATTTTTAAAGTGAAAAACTGAAGTGCATATTATATAGAGAATATAATACTGTGCAGGAATTTTAAAAATAATTAGAACTATATTAAGGCCTAGTACACGTATACATGAGACAAAATATTTAATTAAAATAATAATAATGATCTAACCTAAAATGTCAAAGGATATAGATAAAGGTCCCTACTTCAACCATGCTTCGCTGTTCACTGTGTTCACAGACACAGCATAATGATCTTACATTATATTAATCCTGTTCCTTTTAAAGTCAGTAATGAACCTAAGTCATTGTACAGAGAACCTAAGAGCCTAAATATGACTTTGTAAATCACAATGTTCTTCAAAAAAATGTTGTTCTTGTGACTTTTTTCCCAGGTGCCTAAAAACATCTCAACACTTAACTCCCATCTGTAACTTTAAAAAAAATCCTTTTAGTCATCTTTTGAAAATATCAGATAAACAAAAAGCAACTTCTGTGTCTCAAAAGTTCCACAAAACTCCATTGAAAATAATAGCAGTTAAATAATAGTGACTAAATCATCTAGACAGGTTGAGAAAAAAATCTCAACCTAATTAGCCAAATCTGAAATACTGTCTTCAAATGCTTGCTCAATACAATTCCTATTATAAGAGTACCATACAATCAGCAACAAGATCATATTTCATCTCATTAACTTTAGAAGTGTATAAATATTGAGAGACTACAGAACCGAGTGAAAGAGGGGGAGCTATAAGGGCTGTAAAGGAAAAGAAAAGCTAAAATAAATTCCAGTGGCCCCAACTTGCTCAGAGCAAATAGAGAATTAGATCCTAGTGTTGTTATTGTGATTGAGGTTTTGAGGCTTTGATGTTATAGAAAGTGTATGGAAATTGACCAGTAATATTCATGAAAATCAAAGGAACAAACAATGCTAACTGTTCCTTTGCTTAATAACTCAGCCTAAAACACACTAGGCTAAATGCAGCTCAGATAAGAGTGAAAATGGCTATGGGAGCCAAAGATATGTCAAGTAAGCATACAATGCTTTTGTTCCTTCTCATTATTGTTATCATTGTTTGTCCTGCATTGTTTTCTACTCAACAGTTGATACTAGATGATATTTTATGCACACAAGGACATTTTTCATTACAAATATTAGCATAAAATCAAAACTACTTTGCATTGCTACATTTAAATTTTACCCTATTTGTGGAATAAAAGAAAATAGCTGTTTCTCCTATCTTGATATATTAATTAGGTTTAGATAATTAGGTTGAGATTTTTCCAACCTGACTAGAAGATTTAGCCACAAAACTGCTATTATTTTCAATGGAGTTTTATGACTCTTATTTTCTTTTTCTATTGAGTGTCTCACTCTGAGTTGCTACCCTTTACAATACTTAATTGCAGAGCAGGCTGCAGTAAACAATGGGTTTGGAGTTTTTTTTGCTAGATATTTTTTCCTTACACTTCATTCTAACTGCCTGCTTCTTTAATATATTTTACTTACGCTGTATGGCAAACTGTTCTCCCTGCACGTACCCTTTCCCGAATACATATTTTTACTAAGGCTGACATTTTCCCAAATGTTTTTTTGGCTAACTGTATTTTATTCAAAAGCTTCAGAGGGGTAGTTGAGTTAGAATGTAACAGGAAAAACTTAAAAAACAACAAATAGTCTGGTAACTCTTTAAAGACTAACAAACATGTAAATGGTATCATGAGCTTTCATGGGTACAATCCACTTCTTCAGATGACTGGAATGTCCAACACTCCCATCATCTGAAGAAGTGGGCTGTGCCCATGAAAGCTCATGATACCATCTACATATTTTGTTAGTCTTTAAAGTGCTACCAGACTATTTGATGTTTAAGCTTTTCCTGTATTTTATTCCTCATTGATTGTAGCAAAAACACATTCTAATGTGTGTAACTGGAAGATTGAGGCTAATTATATAGAATTCTCCCTCCTGCTTTTCACCGTAACTCTTTGCTAAAGAAGCTTCAGGGGGTAGCTGAGTTAGTCTGTACTGGATAAATTACAAAAAAACAACAAATGGTCTGGTAGCATCTTATAGACTAACCAAACATATAGATGGTATCATGAGCTTTCATAGGCACAGCTCACTTCTTCAGATGACCGGCGTTTTGAGTTTAGGATGTTCAGATCCAAAATAAATAGGGGAGAAGGCAGATGGAGGAAGAAGGGGAAAAAAAGAGGCGGGGGTGGGGTGGGAAACAAGAAGCAGAGGGTATGAAACTATCAAAGAGAAAAACAAGTAGACAGAACTGGTATCTATAAACACATGAAGATTGGATAGTTAAAAAGAAGTGGATAAGGATCAAAGGATAGCAATAGTGAGAATCTACACAGGCAAAGAGCTGTTTGCACCTTCATTGAATGTTAGGTAGATAATGTCCCAGCCATCCCTCATCTTGATTGAGGTCATTAGCATGTGGATAAATAGTAATTCCAAAACTTCTCTGTCTATGTTGTTGGCTCCAGTAATGAATTCACTTGTGGGCAGAGTTTGTACCGCAGCTGATTGTAGGGCTGGGTTCCTGGATGTTTATGATGTGGTTGTGTAGCATGGCTACTGGAAAGAATTTGTTTCAGGTTGGGGGGTTGTCTGTAAGCGAGAATGGGCTCTTCCCCAAAGGCCTTTCAGAGTGAGGGATCATTTTCCAAGACGGGTTGCAGATTGTGTATAATGTGTTGGAGGGGTTTGAGTTGTGGACTGTAGATGATAACAAGTGGGATTCTGTTATTCTCCCTTTTGGGTCTGTCTTGAAGTAGTTCATGTCTGGGTACTTTTTCTCACTTCTCCAGGTGGGTATTTCAGTTTTAGGAATGCTCTATAAAGATCATGCAAGTGTTTGTCTCTGTCTGGTTGTATGTTAGGGCTTGGCTGTATACAATTGATTGAAAAATGTGTCTGGGATGGAAGCTGGAGGCATGAAGGTAAGTGTAGCGGTCCGTGGGTTTCCAGTATAGGGTGAGGGAAATTTGTCCATTATTTAATTGTACTGTAGTGTCTAGGAAGTAGATTTCTCATGTGGACTGGTCCAGGCTTAGTTTGATGGTGGGGTGGCAGTTGTTGAAATCCTTGTGAAATTCTTCAAGAGTCTCTTTTCCGTGGGTCCATATGATGTAGTGTAAGTAAAGTTTGGACATTAGGGGGCGAGAGCTGAGGAACGTTGTTCAAGGTCAGCCATAAAGATGTTGGCATCCTGGTTTTTTCCTCCTCCCACATCTCCTTTCTCCCCTATTTATTCTGGATCTGCACATCCTAAACTTAAAATTCCAGTCATCTGAAGAAGTGAGCTGTGCCCATGAAAGCTCATGATACCATCTATATGTTTTGTTAGTCTATAAAGTGCTACCAGACCATTTGTTGTTGTTTTTTTAATTTATCTTTGCTAAAGCACAGTGTAGAGTTCTGCCATGTTCCAACCTGGTGATATTAGGTCTGATTTTTCAGAAGTGTTGAGCACCTGCAATTCTATTTAAAGTGCAGATTTGGTCCATTTTATTTAAACTCTGGTATTTTAGGCTCATTGGGAGCTCTGCCAGAGAGAATATTGCACAATTGCTTAGTATACAAATATTCATATTAAATAGAAATATGCAATATTTGCATCTGCAATTTTCTTTAAATCAATCCTATTGAGGGGGAGACTCCTTATGGAGACTACAAGAAAATATAGGTTCTTTAGTACCAAAAATGTTAGAGTTGATCAATATGTTCTTTGTCTGTCAATACATATCCATCATACATTGAAATAAATGTCATAGCAGCAACAGTGCCGGTAAGACACTGAGTTTTAGCTTCTGTCTCTTTTATGATGACAAAAGTCAAAGTTACCAAAAATTATACCCCTCTCACTCAGCAGAGATCAGTATTCCATGCCTTCTATCACTTCTGCGGCATCTTCCTTTTAAAAATATATTTTAAATCAGAAATCACATGCAAAGAAAACGTATCAACCAGATGCAAGGCATACGTTTTTAATAGTGAGCGTAGTTAATTATTGGAACAATTTTCCAAGGGTTGCAGTGACTCTATCTGGCAATTTTAAAATTAAGATTGGATGTTTTTTCCTAAAATATATGTTTTACGAGTTCTTTTAAAGTTCTGTTTACAGAATTGGGAGGTCAAAATAGAAGAGCACACTGGTCTCTTCTAGCTTTAGAGCCTATGAACCAAAAATAAAAACTAGAAATCAGTACAGACAGTTAATAAAACAAATAGAGACATCTAGGATAAAAATCAAGGTACCGGACAGCTGTCAATGAATATTTCTGAACCTCAGTGACTTTCCGAGAATCTGGTCAGTACTTGTTCTCAAAATAATTCCTTCTGTGGTAATTTGTTCAGTTACTGATATGGCTGTGCCACCTGGAGCCATTTCAGCTCCTGTTTATGTGTATAATCTGAATGCAAACAGTTAGCTTTGCAGGTTGGCAGCCATTTTCTGGTTGAAATGTAGCATTTTCTCGAACTTGCAGAGGGAGTAATTATCTATTGGGCATTGCTGTGCATTTCTTCTGACCTATTTTTCTGGCACATAGCTCTTCAACAACTACTTCAGGTTTAATTGGTTTGATTCAAGAAGCTTAAAGAACTGTACAATTCAGCAGCAGCTATGGAGCATCCCTCCACTCTGACTGGCAGAGATGATTTCATGGTCATGTAATTTAAAATAACTGCTGACAGCACAAATCTGTGTGAAGGTAGGAGACATACTGCTGAAGGCCACGGGCATGCCAGCCATTTATTTCAAAACTGACACTTCATTTCCTCTCTTCTCAGTGCAACTGTAATAATAAAGACTAAACAAAGACCTATCCAACAAACCTGTCAGCCCAGTTGTCCAGTTCATTGTAAAACATACTATATTTAAATGTACGACTAGCTCTACAGCATGTCTGTGATAGAAAATCTTTGATTTTTCTCTAACAAAAAGCAATTCATGCTCAAAATTGATAATTTTTCAGTCCTAATGGCAATAAGATCCTGTATCTACTGTGTGCATTGGAGCCCACTGTTCACTAAATAGGACCCCTTGAATGGAAATTCCTTAACTGAGCTGATGACCAGGGTTATTTTTTCCTCCTGTGGAGAGCAGAGCTGTAGAAGATTTTCATTTAACGTGGCATGTGTTGCAGTAAGTCCTATGTGTTTGGAAAATATCTTGTTATTCATAGGCAGGACCCAAGGTATGTTGATTAACTAGAAAGAATTGGTTAGGCAGAACTTATCTGCAAGGACTCTAGGCACTCATTGGAATGTCACTGGTGCCAGGATAGTGTTTACTACCACTGAACCTATTCTTCTTCAGCCTTATTAATTAAAAAAAGATTCAATGAACATAGGTTTGTCATATCTTTGTGGTCAGAAGCAGTGTTTTCATACCTGAATGGAAAAAATTTAGAGGAGACATTGGTCAGAAACCATGCATAGATCATTTCTGGCTACTTAAGCAATTTGTAAAAGGAATTTTTTGTGTGCGTACGTGAATTTTTAAGTTCATTTGCCTGCTGTACTGCTATTATATTCCTCAGACAGCAACGGTAAGAGGGAGAGTCAACTTTTAGGGTCTCATAAGAACATAAGATTGCAATACCGGGTCAGACCAAAGGTCCATCTAGCCCAATATCCTGTCTTCTAACAGTGGCCAATGCCTGGTGCCCCAGACAGAATGAACAGAACAGGAAATCATCAAGTGATCAATTGCCTGTCGCTCATTCCCAGACACTGGCAAATAGAGGCTAGGAACACCATTCCTGCCCATCCTAGCTAATAGTTGTTGATGGAACTATCCTCCATGAATGTATCTAGCTCTTTTTTGAACCCTGTGATAGTATTGGACTTTACAACATCCTCTGGCAAGGAGTTCCACAGGTTGGTCATGCACAGTGTGACCAACATACATATTTTGTTTGTTTTAAACCTGCTACCTATTAGTTTCATTTGTCCAAGTCCATAGTTTTATAGACCTCTATCACATCCTCCCTTAATTGTCTCTTTTCTGAGCTGAAAAGTCCCAGTCTCCAAATGTGTTTTTTCCTCCTTTCTCTTTATCTACTCCAGAGTCATATTAACTAGTTGCAGATCTACTCAGAGCAGGGGTGATGTGTATGGAGAGGGAGGTACGAAGGGTCACATGCCCCCCAAAGGCCTTGGTGGGAGGGATAAGGGGCCAGCAGGCAGAGCTGTCCTGTCCTATGGATGATTCATCTAACCAACCTGGGCCTTGTGCTTTGGGAGGCCTTGTAGCGCCCAAGGAACTAGAGGTGAGTCTGGTACTGGCAGTAGGGGTTGGGACCCCACTGCACTCACTGATGGCAGTGGAAAGTGGAGTAACCCAGCCTCAGGCCTCTCCGTTCCACCAGCTCCCAGCTGCGTTGCTCTGCTTTGCAATGCCAGTGAGTGCAGGGAGTGGTTCCATCCCTTCTCCCAAGCCCTCTCACCCATTAACCAATGTTCCCTCTAATCTTTTTCATCCATGTGCAGATTTTTTCCGTCCATGTGCAAAATAATTTTTATGTGCATCAAGGCTTGTGCAAACGTCTATTAGTAGAAACAAAAACCTGGCTGTGGGTTATCTGCTAATTAGCTGGGCAGTGCTTGAATCTCTCCTGAGCAGCCACACAAGCACACAGCTTACAGGGGACACTGTCAGTGATGCAGCCTGGACAGGGGTGCCCGTGACTATAGGCCGACTCAGCCGTTGCCTATGGCGCCGCCTTCAATGGCGCTCGATGATGATATCACGGGACGCCCGTGGCGCCCGATGATGTCACCCCATTAACGGCCATGCAAATGGGGGCGCCGATCGCGCGTTACGCCTGAGGCACCAGCTGCCACAGCCCACCTCAGGCAGTCGCTTCAGAGCCTCTTGAATGCATCACCGTGTCTATGCAGGTTGAAATAACAGCCGTTATTTCAAATTAACTTTAATAACGTCTATACATATGTCGGGGACTCGAACCCAGACGGCTTCAGTTCGTTGTCTGACCGCAAAGAGACAGGCAACACCAGCAAGATCCAATCACAAGCTCTTTATTGAATAGTGTGCACTACAATAGAGAGCAGCCCGTTTCTACCAAGAACCAGCCCCCGATTTCTATAGTAAGTAGGGTTATATAGACCGTTCCGTCGTGTCATAGACTGTTTACTCAAGCAACCCACCCCCCTTTGTTAGTTAGAAACTTCTAGCATGGGTACATACCTTGCCAACTATACATTAGCAACTTTCTTATTAAGACAGAAGGTGAGTACCAGACAACGAGGAGACAGAGAGTTTTCTAATCAGTTCCTTAAGCAAGCTATTCAGCTCAGCAAGTACAAAAATGCAGCTGTTCGCTTATCTCATGCCCTTGCTCAACTCATGTCTCAAATTTTGTTCAGGGACTACCCAGAACTCTTTGCTGGACTTTTCTCGGTCTGTCTTAGCATAACCACCCCAGGCCCAATTTTCTGTGGCCTAACACATACAAACCGCTATTTTGAAATTAATTCGAAATAGCGGAGCACTTAATTCGAATTTGGTAAATCTCATTCTACGAGGAGTAATGCCAGATTTGAAATAGCTAATTCGAAATAAGTGCTAATTCGAATTAGCTGGCCTCCAGCCCTTTCCAGTTTCCCCTGGTGGCCACTCTAGGCCAAACCAGGAAAACTCCTCTCCTGTCCCCCAGCCCCGGAGCCCTTAAAGGGCTAGACTCTGGCCAGACTGCACGTGCCAGATCCAGGCCTGCCAGCAGTCTCTGCCCCTGACCCAGTGGCCCCACCATGAGCCGGGCAGCCAGTGCCAGTCAGCTGTCCTCCACCCAGTCCCCCAGCACCCACGAGCCAGCCAGGGGTCGTAGACGCCACGCTTCCTCCTGGACTAGTGAGGAGCTCATGGACCTCATTGAGGTTTGGGAGCAGGCCCCCAAAGTCCATGATCTCTGTACTAGACAGAGGAACGCGGCCGTCTACAGCCGCATAGCTGCCACCATGGCCCAGAAAGGCCACAGGTGCACCTAGGAGCAGGTGCGCCTGAAAATTAAAAGAGCTGCAGCAGGGTTCGTCAGGGCCATTCGGGGCAGCTCCTCAAAAGGGGCAGACACCTGCCCCTATTTTGACATCCTGGATTGCATCCTGGGGGGGGGAGGGTGCAGTCACCCCAGGGGGCAGCGAGCCGGGACCGGAGTGGCCCTAATCAGGGTGCGGAGGAGGAGCCGCCACACCAGCCGGACCCCCGAGCACTCCCAGGAGAGGAGTCAGCAGGGTCGTCTGGGGAGGTCACACCATGTAAGTGCTGTCACTGTCCCCTTCCCAGGGGGGCGCGGGGAGGGAGATCAGGGCCCTTGCTTACCACGCATCACGCAGCAACCTGTGCATGTGTGAGCACATGCCGTGCCACCCCTGGGCAGGTGGCTCCAGCTGCCTGCCACACAGGGGCCATGGCCTGATAGCCTCATGCGTGTGTGAAGAGACTTGACATGCTCCTGATCCTGGGGTGGGACACAGCAGGACACCGTCCCTTCACAAGCCCCCTCTTACATCTCCCCCCCCACCTCACCCACACTATACACAGCACAGGGGCATGGGTGCGGTCTCGGGGCAGCTCCAACTCCCAGGGATAGCTGGACATTCCGACCATGGCCTCTGTGCAAGCACAGCAGCTCTGAAAGTGCAGGGCATGGTCATCCTCACCTCGCAGAGGGGGGCTGGGCTTCACTCACTGTATTCCCAGGGAGAACTGACCACTTCTCTTCTTTCTCCACAGCCACACCAGCTGTACATGCAGGGCTCACCACCCTGCCCGGCACAGCCTCCCGCACCTGAGGGCTCCACAGGATGACCGCAACATGTCAGGGGTACCGAGAGCAGCAGCTGGGGACGCTGTGAGCCCTGACCCGCATCATGGAGCAGCAGGCACAGGAAGAACGGGAGTTCTGGAAGGAGCTGCTTGCCCAGGGTCGTGCCATCTGTGCCCATCTGCAGACCCTGGTGCAGAGCATGCTGCCTTGTGCCGCTCCAGCGTCTGCTGCCCCCCAGCTACTGCTCCTCTTCCCACTCCCGCCTCTCTCTCCTCAACCTCCACACCCTCCTCCTCCTCATCCCCCCGGGGACACCGAGGCTCCCGCACCTGCCGTGCTGGGAGACATGTGGCCCAACGAGACCCCCACCCCGAGCGAGGAGCTTTCCCACACCCTTCTTCCCCTTGCTTCCCCCTTCCAGCTCCCTCCTCCCAGTTTTCCCCCTCCCCTCTCCCACCCTCTCTTCTCCCATCTCCTGCCTCCTTTCCCCTGTCTCCCCAGAGGTTTATCCCCCCCCTGCCATTTTGTTAAATAAACAGAGTTTCTATTTTTGAAAAAAGTGTATTTATTTGACATCAGGAAGGGTGTAAGTGGAAGGACGTGAGGGAGGAATGGGGCACAAGCCCTCTGTGGTGCAGACCAGGGAGACTGTTAGTGCTCCTCGGGGCGGAAGCTCTCCCCAGGACCCCCTGGATACTGACAGCCTCCCGATGGATCTCCCGGATGGCAGCCTGCAGCAAGTGTAGCCAGTCTGATGGCAACGCATCCACAAGACGCACCGGAGTGCCCAGAGGCAGCTCTGGCTCCCTGTGGCAGAGTGGTGTGTCCCGAGTGAGGGCAATCAGAGCATGCAGATGCAAACGCTTTGCTGTCCCTCATCGAAGTAGACAAGCAAGCAGGGAAACCTGAGAACTGTCTATCCGAGGTAGGGGTAGGAGTAGGGGTAGGGTCCCTTTAAGCACAGATCTCAGCTAGCCTCAGGCAGCAGCCCTATACATTAAGTCCTGACCTGGTGTCCTGTCAGAACTGGTTCTGGCCAGCCTTAACTCCGATTCAGAGTCCACTCAGTGTGGACGCCCTATTTTGAAATAGCAAAATGCTAATTCAAACTGCATTTTGTGTGTAGATGCGCTAATTCGAATTAGCTTAATTTGAATTAACTATTTTGAATTAAGTTAACTCGAATTAGCGCTGTAGTGTAGACATACCCCTTGATGGTAGTGCTCCTAATTATGCAGCCCAATATTCAGTTAGCTTTCTTGGCAACAAGGGAACACTGTTGACTCATATCCAGCTTCTCATCTATTGTAATCCCTGGGTCCTTTTCTGTAGAACTGCTGCTTAGCCAGTCAATTCTACAGTCTGGGATTTTTCTGTCCTAGATGCAGGAATCTGCACTTGTCTTTGTTGAATCTCATCAGATTTCTTTTGGACCAATCCTCCAATTTGCCTAGGTCACTTTGGACTCTAAACCTACCTTCACAGTGTCTACCTCACGCCCCACCCCTCTTCCCCTGACCAGCTTAGCGCCATCTGTGAGCTTGTTGATAGTGCAATCCATGACATTATCCAGATCATTAATGAAAATGCTGAACAAGTTGGCCTTAGGACCGAACTCAGGGGTACTTCACTTGATGCTGACTGCCAACTGGACATCAAGCCATTGATTACTACCTGTTGAGCCAGTCAATCTAGCCATCTTTCTATCCA